>NC_054374.1:76615135-76915135 GCF_017654675.1 Xenopus laevis
GAAAGGTCCATCTAAATATATCAGTAAACCCCCAAAGTAATGCTGCTCAAAAGAAACACAGCATTTCTTTCCTTCTATTGTGTACACATGGGCTTCTGTATCAGACTTCCTGCCTTCAGCTTAAACCTCATTGCCCTAGGCAAGAGCATGCTCAGTTTGCTCCTCTTCCCCCTCCCTTCTCTACTGTAATCTGAGCCCAGAGCAGGGAGAGACTCAGGCAGGAAGTGATGTCACACCACGTTAATACTGCAGCTCCTATCCTAAACAAACAGAGAGTTTCTAGAGCCTTTTACTCAGGTATGGTAAAACATTCTACAGAATAAATATACAGTAGTGTTATAGCTTGTACTATTGCAGCTAATCTATTGGCAATAAAATGCCTCTTTAGCTTTCCTTCTCCTTTAAGAAATCTTTAGAATGACTAAAGTTGTGTTTTAAGTACTCCTTTGCCTTTCTTAAAATTTTAATAATTTTAACAATCACCATTTCATTGCACAAATGGAGTTAATTGCAGTCCTTACTTCAGGACAGCAACCCCTACGGTTAGGTCTTGGTTATGTTTAGCTCCTCAAGCAGGGGACAGAACAAAAGGCTGGAGGGCACCAAAGGGTGTAGCGAGGGTGCCAGTGACTGGGAGGAGGGATGGCGGAGCTGGGGATTGGTTGCCAGGGAGGTAGTTAGAGCAGGATAGGTTGGGGTAGAAGGGGAGGGTGTGTATATATACTGTAGTTTGCTTACCTGCTTCCTCTTCCCCTGGATCCTGGAGCGCTGGTGGAGCTGCTGCCCGTGTCCAGTTCCCCATCATGGCAGACTTGCTTGAGCAGGTGAGGGACAGAGTCCTGCGACAAGGTTCAGGCTGGGTGGAAGAGCTCCTGGCTGAGCTTGTCCCCACTGCCTTGTCGCCTGGTACGGGGCGCTGCAGGCCTGCTACTAGGCGGACCGCTGCAGGGCCTGCGCGCCGTTCCCGCCCCCCCTCCCGCCTCAGCCCTAGCCCTCCAAGGCCCAACACACGCGGCGCTCGTAAGAGAGCAGCAACCGCTCGCAGCGCCTCTGCTACTGCAAAGGCATCTGCTCCTCCTGCGGCGGCTCCTCAAGTGCCGTTAGTTCAGGCACAGCCACAACGTCTTCGCAGGGCGCAGTCAGGGAAGCGCCTTGCTGTGCGCATCCCTCTGCCTGCCCCTGCATGTGCGCAAGACGCCATTCACCCCCTCCCTACAGTCTCTCACAGCCACGCAGCAGGTGAGAACGCACAGGCTGGGCACTTACTGCCTTTAGCCCCAGTCACTCTTAATGCCCCCTCTGTAGATGCTGTAGGGGATAGTGACTCCCCACTGTTATTTGGCACCGTGGATAATGCCTATAATGGGGGATCACTTAGGCACATGCCACATTCCCCTGTTAGTGAGGACATGTCCCCAATGTTCCATCCGGCACACAATAGTGATTATGTGGGTGAGCGGGGCCATACCCAGCGGGGGGTCGATCGACAGCATAGCCCGTGCTCCAGCACTGGGTGGGTCAGGAATGTGGCCCGAATGCCTAGGGCTACTGCTCTCAGACGAGGCTCTCGGGTCCATTCTCCAGCTTCCCATCACTCCTCCTCATCACAGTCACCGGCTGCATATTCCCCTGCCTCTTCCTCACATGGGAGTTCAGAGGACCGCTTCATCAGAAAACGGCGCAAATCACACCGGGTTTCCCGCCGGTCTCGCAGTTCTCGTAGGGACGACACCGGAGTGCAACAGCTGAGTGCTACTGCTACTACCCCCCCCTGCCTTCTAGATCAGGTGAGTATAAGTGTTCCGGGGCATGGGTGGGTACTAGTAAACAAAGTAGTGAGGTTCTTCTAGCACTGCAACAAATCTTAGGCAGATTAGATGCCTCTGCCACTACTTCACCAGCTGAACTACCATCGGCAAGTACATACAAAGATGCATATTTTTGCGGGGTTAGCCCGCTGGGCTCTCACTTGTCAGCTGAGATCAAGGAAAAAATTTGGAAAAACGATTTTATTGATATTTGGTCCCTTCTCTCGCCTGATCAAGTGACAGTCGATAAAGAGAGGCGTTATGACAAAAGTGAGGATAAACACCATAGAGTGGCAAAAACGTTTGGAAATTGGCTTCAGGCCTTCTCAGTACTCGCAGGTGTTATTGGCCTGAAGCATCCACATAAGTGTTCCCAGCTTTTTGTTTATCAGGACCTTATTTATGGGGCTTACAAAGTACATGGGGGCTCAGCCTGGTGGAGATATGACGAAGAATTTCGGAGGAAGCTTGCCCTTAGACCAGACCTGGGTTGGGACATGAAGGCTACAGATGTGTGGATCAGACTCATGATGGCCCAACGACCCGCCCCCCTTTTCGGCGGGGGCCGCTGGGCATTCACAGGCCAGCTCTGCGGCCCCCAGACGGCCCGGAGTTTGCTGGCTATTTAATGAGGGTCACTGCCGATTTTTCGGCACCTGCAAATTTAAGCATGAATGCTCCATATGTGGGGGAGCCCACTCTGCCCTTCGGTGTTTTAAAAAAGGCAAGCACCTCCCAGCTCCCCCAATCCCAGGTAGGACTGAGAACCCCGGTGAACGTGCTAGCAATGTCACCTTGGTTAGATCGATACCCCAAGAAGCGGGAAGCCGCCCTGCTTAGGTGTGGTTTTCTTTTTGGTTTCTTTATTCCCTTTCAATTAAAAGTTAATCCATTATTTGCCACTAACCTCAGATCAGCAGAACTGCACCAAAGTGTGGTAGAAGACAAGTTACGTAAGGAGGTAGAGCTAGGCAGGATAGCAGGTCCTTTTGCCGCTTTACCGTTTCCCAATCTGAGGGTTTCACCTTTGGGGGTGGTTCCCAAAAAAGAACTGGGTAAGTTTAGGTTGATCCATCACCTATCCTACCCCAAAGGTGGGTCGGTTAACGATGGGATTAGCAAGGAAGATGCTTCGGTGTCTTATGCCCCGTTTGATAGAGCAATTGCATTGGTAAGGCAAGCGGGCAGGGGTGCACTTCTAGCTAAAGCCGATATTGAATCCGCATTTCGCCTCTTACCCGTACATAAAGATTGTTTCCATCTCTTGGGTTGCTTTTTCAAGGGACAATTTTACTATGATATGTGCCTGCCAATGGGTTGCTCTATCTCATGCTTCTACTTTGAGGTTTTTAGCTCTTTCCTGGAGTGGGTGGTGAAGACAGAGTCAGGCTCCCATTCAGTAACTCATTACCTGGATGATTTCCTCTTTGTTGGCCCAGCCTCCACTAGCGTTTGTACAGACCTGCTATCCACTTTTCGTTTTTTCGCTCAAAAGTTTGGTGTCCCTCTCGCCGAGGAAAAAACGGAGGGTCCTACAGTCGTCTTGACTTTCCTCGGAATTGAGATTGACACTGTGGAGATGGAATTCCGTCTTCCGTGCGAAAAAATGGCTAAGTTGCTAGCTTTGGTCGAACTGGTCCAGGGTGCGTCCAAAGTTACCTTGAAACAACTCCAGTCCCTCTTGGGTTTACTAGTGTTTGCTTGTAGAATCATGCCCATGGGAAGGGTTTTTTCCAGGAGATTATCTTTGGCCACTAAGGGAGCTAAATCTCCCCACCACTTTATCAGGATCACTAGACAATTGAAAGAAGATCTGGAAGTGTGGAAACAATTTTTACGGGCTTTCAATGGAAGGTCATGCTGGTTGAGTCCCGAAGTCATTAATAGCGACTTGGCTCTGTTTACGGACGCTGCCGGCTCAATAGGTTTTGGGGCTATCCTAGGCAACCATTGGTGTTTCGGCGCCTGGCCACAACACTGGGTTGATGCTGGCATTTGTCGAAATCTAACCCTACTCGAATTATTCCCCATTGTGGCGGCTGTGCACCTTTGGGGCGAAGCCATGTCTCATAAAAAAGTTTGCTTTTGGACTGATAATCTGAGCGTTGTGTTTGCCATCAACAACTTAACTTCTTCATCTTTACCTGTTTTATCTCTGTTACGTCACCTGGTCCTGCTTTGCTTAACACATAACATTTGGTTTCGGGCAAAGCACGTGCCAGGGGTTGATAATTCAGCAGCTGACGCTCTTTCTCGTTCACAGTGGCAGAAATTCAGAGACCTAGTCCCGGAGGCCGATTCCATTGGTCGGGAATGCCCAATTTCCTTGTGGGAGATAGTGGAGCGCAACTTATGAACATGGTTCGATCTTCAGTGGCTCCAGCAACTTGGGTTACGCATGGTAAGGCTTGGGCTGAGTGGTTCTCTTTGTTTCCAGTTGGCGCCGCTTGGTCATCCGACACCTGTTTTACGGTTGCGGTGGAGTACATTTTACAGCTTCGGGGCCACGGCCACTCCGTTGCTGTCGCAAGGAAACGCCTGTCGGCTTTAGCCTTTTTGTTTAAACTTACGGGGGTGGAAGATGTTACCAAACGATTTCCCATTCTGCAGGCTATGAAAGGTTGGAGGAGGAGTTATGTTCGGAAAGAGTCCAGGAGACCTGTATCTTTTGCACTGTTGTGCCGACTGTTGGCGGTTTTGCCTGACGTGTGCACGTCCAGTTACGAGGTCTCCCTTTTACGAACAGCTTTTGCTCTGGCATTCTTTGCAGCGTTGCGGGTTGGCGAACTGGTCCCGCAGAGTAAGTTCAAACCGGGAGGTTTGCTAGCTAATGATGTTCTCACTCATAACTACACCATTCGTTTACGCATTCGAAGATCCAAGACGGACGTTATGGGACAGGGGTGTTGGATCCCGTTAACAGCTATAGCTGGTCCGGCATGTCCTTACACGTTAGTTTCCAAGTTTTCTTCAATTAGGGCTCCTAGTGTCTGTTTCCTTTCTCATCTTGATGGTTCCCCTTTGACCCGCTTTCAGTTCGCAACCATATTTAAACGTTGTTTGGCTCGACTTGGTTTCAACCCAGTTGATTTCGGAACTCACTCGTTCCGCATTGGAGCGGCGACGGAAGCGAGTCTGAGCGGTCTCAACGATGATCATATCAAAAAGTTAGGTCGCTGGAAATCAGCATGTTTTACGACTTATGTTCGGCCTGATTTACTGACGCTTTAATTTTTTTTTGCAGGGCCTCCAACAGCGACGGTTTGGCTGGTCGGGCACTCCTATATCCGTCGGGCTAAACAGAGAGTGTCCGTTCGTCCTGGAGGAGACACCTTGGGCTTTAGAGGGGTTCAATTTCAATGGCGCGGAGTTGGTGGGTTACGCTGGTTACAGGTTTTACCAGAGGTGGTGGCAATCAGCAGAATTACTCCCCCCCCAGTTGTGCTAGTTATTCATGCAGGCGGCAATGACCTCGGCCAAATGCGCATTGCGGAACTTTTGTCTTTGCTTAGGTCCGATATAGCCAGATTTAAAGCCTTTTTCTCTGAAATGATACTGGTTTGGTCCGAAATTGTTCCCCGGCTATCTTGGCGAGGCGCCAGGGATCCAGATGCGATAGAGAGAGCCCGGCGTCTTCTTAACGCCAGAATTTCCCGTTTTGTTCGCGACAGGGGGGGTGTTGTAGTCCGGCACCGGCAGTTAGAAGGTATTGATCAAGGCCTCATGTTGCGTGATGGTGTCCATTTAAACGATATTGGCATGGACATTTTTCTTTCCGGTTTGCAGGATGGTATCGGTGAGGCTCTGTTGCGTTTGGGTGGGGGTCGGAGTTCAGGTAGGCTTACATGAACTCCTCCGTGGCGGGGTAAAAAGTGTCCTTGCCATTGGTTATATATTCTATCTGGTTGGCGTAACCTACATGCCCACCGCGGCTGCGGTGGCTGGCATCTGGAGATTAATGGTTAGTGATGTAATGGCAAGCTTTTTTCTGTTTACGTTATGAATAATAATCTGTTCAAATAAAAGCTGTGGCCGACCCTCACCCACATAAAGGAAGTTTTGTCTCAGCGTGATTTTTCTATATGTTAAGTGTATTAACAGCTAAGGTGTTAGTTTGCTACACAATAAGCACATGCCTCCTCACAGTCTGGAGGGCACCAAAGGGTGTAGCGAGGGTGCCAGTGACTGGGAGGAGGGATGGCGGAGCTGGGGATTGGTTGCCAGGGAGGTAGTTAGAGCAGGATAGGTTGGGGTAGAAGGGGAGGGTGTGTATATATACTGTAGTTTGCTTACCTGCTTCCTCTTCCCCTGGATCCTGGAGCGCTGGTGGAGCTGCCCTCCCACCCTCCCGTCTTTTTCCTCCGTGTTTGTTATGTCATTTATATCTTTCTACTGTTGTTTATAATAAAAAAAAAAAAAAAAAAAAAAAAATTATATATATTTATATATATATCCATTTCTTTCCATTTGTTTTTCCTTTTTCATTGTCACAGCGGGGTAAAAAGTGTCCTTGCCATTGGTTATATATTCTATCTGGTTGGCGTAACCTACATGCCCACCGCGGCTGCGGTGGCTGGCATCTGGAGATTAATGGTTAGTGATGTAATGGCAAGCTTTTTTCTGTTTACGTTATGAATAATAATCTGTTCAAATAAAAGCTGTGGCCGACCCTCACCCACATAAAGGAAGTTTTGTCTCAGCGTGATTTTTCTATATGTTAAGTGTATTAACAGCTAAGGTGTTAGTTTGCTACACAATAAGCACATGCCTCCTCACAGTCTTAAAGCCTATACAAGGGGCATGGCACAGAGGAGGAAGCTCTTTGCACCACTCCATAGTACTTACAGTAGCAGTAGCTAGTGAGTAACAATATAAAAGGCCCTTAGTCCAGTTCCAGTCTGTATGGTTTCCCTCAGTTCCCACTAGTTTTCTGCCACAAAAAAATCTACAGGCAGGTTAAAAGGGCTCTCTATAAAATTGCCTATAGTGTGCGTGAATGTTATAGGGACCTGGGGCAGGGACTTATGAGAATGATGTATATTCTCTGTATAAGTGTGACAGTATTATATATATAATATAAAGTAAATAAAATTTAGAGGAAGTAGAGTTAACCTCAGAAGTGAGAATCAGGATAGTTATCCTGTGATGAAGCCACAGTTATGGGTCAGAGTCATTTACTCAAGTGCGGTCTCGTTAAAATGTATGCAAATGTTGCCCTTATTGATGCTATAAATTATAGGTAATTACATCCAAATATGCTCCTTGCTTTTCTATTTATTTGCACTGTCCCTTCTCCTGAAACATTTTCTGCAAGTGTCCAGACCTATTGACAATAAATAATATATTGCAATAAACAATAGTCTTGTTCATTGAGAAACAGCTTCAGCTTATAATGTGAGGCTTAATGGCCTGAAACAACATCATGTCCTGGAACAGTGCTCGCCAGTCATAGCTGACCACTTACGTATTTAATGTTACTCTGCAAATCAAGATATATGGCAGGTTCTATACATAATCATTAAAATACCTGTACATTAATTAATAGCATTTGCAGAAACTAATCCCTATTTTAAAAGTAGGAACAATCATTATTTTACAGTTCTCTTTTTTTAACAAATAACAGTAAAATTAATTTTGTGAAAATCAGTAGTAATTTCTTGAGTGAAAAAAATGACCCCCTTCACTGGTGTCACCTCTCCAACATGAATTCATTTAAAAGTTTATTTTCTCTCTTTTTTTTTAATATTCTTTGGAAAGAACATTGTTTTCCTACATCAAACAGCAACATGTTGTCTTGAGTTTTAGGTGTATGCTGCTCCTGAAAACAGTTCTAGGAATGGATCTTTGTGGTCTTCCTATTAATCTGGGCCTGGTAATAAGATATATCCATATTTAACCTTTTTATAGCAAGCATATAGCAGCAGGTCCAAGCTGCCAGTTCTATGGAAGTCAATGGAATTTATAAAGATTAATGCAACTGTATTTAAACTTTATCCCCCTTACAGTATGTAATAAAAGGCACTAAATCCAGGTGCAGTAATCCAGAGCAACCAATAAGATGTGACTCGTAAATTCTACCTGTTGATTGGTTGCTAAAGGCTATGGCACCTTGAAAATTGAATATTGATAAATTTGCTTTGACTCCGAAACAGCCCCAATCCAGCTCCTTATTTATATTTAGGCATTCGAGGGCCTGTGCCCAGGGCTGCAACTTTTGGGGGTGGCCCTTGGATGCCTGTAAGTTTGAAAAATAATTTTCTTTTTTTTTGTAGCATATTTTTATTATAGAGTCAGCAAAAGCAAAATACATTTAAACATGTTCTGGGAATCGACATTGTAAAGCATAGTCATAAATCACATAGTTATGATTAGATGGTCAGTAGTAGCATAAAATAGGGTAGCAGGAGATACAGCTTATAATACTCTTTTTTTTTCTTTACCTTCAAAGAATCGGGGTAAAATAGGGAAAGAAACAAGGGAGAACACCGCAAACAGCGTGGGATGGGCAATGTGGGGGGGGGGGACCAAAGAAGAAGAGAGGAAAAGGAATATTGAGTTAGCAATGTTGGAGGTAAGGAAATAGTTATAGTAGAATATAGTTCTATTAGTCTTTGGTTGAGTACATTGTTTTGGAAGTTGTAGTGTTGTTGGATTAAAGTTTAATGATGATTGTGGATTCGTTAGTACACAGGTTTCCCAAATAGCCCAGGTATCCAGATGCTGTTGGACTTGATTTTATATCCATGCAATTCTGAATTCAAATTTCCTGTTTGCATTAGTTCTTTCTTTGCAATACCTCAGTGATGGTTGGGGATATAGAAGATGTCCAGTTCTTAGCAAATGACAGCCTGGCCACAGTGAGTATATGGTTAGCTAATTTTTGGGACTGTTTGGTTAGGTGTGGTATTGGTCTTCCTAGTAAAAAGGTTGTGATGTCTTTTTGAATTGGGAATGATGTAATAGCGTTCATTAGTAACGAAACATTGTAAAGGGTAACATAGTAAATGTTGCGTCTTTTAGTAAGTCTTTAGTGGTACGCAGGTTTGTTGCTGCCGACGCGTGACAGAAATGAATGTTAAGGCTTTTTAGGGAAGTCTGGATGTTTAAAGGTATCCTGTCATGGGAAAACATGTTTTTTTCCAAATGCATCAGTTAATAGTGCTACTCCAGCAGAATTCTGCACTGAAATCCATTTCTCAAAAGAGCAAACAGATTTTTTTATATTCAATTTTGAAATCTGACATGGGGCTAGACATTTTGTCAATTTCCCAGCTGCCCCTGGTCATGTGACTTGTGCCTGCACTTTAGGAGAGAAATGCTTTCTGGCAGGCTGCTGTTTTTCCTTCTCAATGTAACTGAATGTGTCTCAGTGGGACATGGGGTTTTACTATTGAGTGTTGTTCTTAGATCTACCAGGCAGCTATTATCTTGTGTTAGGGAGCTGTTATCTGGTTACCTTCCCATTGTTCTTTTGTTTGGCTGCTGGGGGGGAAAAGGGAGGGGGGTGATATCACTCTAACTTGCAGTACATCAGTAAAGAGTGATTGAAGTTTATCAGAGCACAAGTCACATGACTTGGGACAGCTGGGAAACTGACAATATGTCTAGCCCCATGTCAGATTTCAAGATCGAATATAAAAAAATCTGTTTGCTCTTTTGAGAAATGGATTTCAGCGCAAAATTCTCCTGGAGCAGCACTATTAACTGATTCATTTTGAAAAAAATGTTTTTTCCCATGAAAGTATCCCTTTAAGGTAAATGGTGTTTAAGGAGTGCAAGGATGCCAAGCTATGTTTAAGTTTCAACTTATTCCACCATATACAGTACATAGTGTGAGTAGGGTTGAGCTCAATAATGTTTGGGGTAGAGGTGCCGATTTTATGGTATTCCATATTCTTGAGTTGAAATGCCTATCTGTGGAGTACATGTTTTCAATTTGACCCCATTTGGTTGGTGATTCCCAGTGTGTCTAGGCTAAAAGTTGACATAGTTGGGCAGCTTCATAGTATTTTTGAAGTGAGGGTATCCCAAAGCCTCCATTGTCGGTTGACGTTGTGATGACAGGTTTGGAGATTCTATGTCATTTTCGGGCCCAATTGAATTTATGTAGGGTTGTTGGAATGTCCTTGAAAGTTTTGTTTGTTACTGCAATTGTTAGAGTCTTGAACAGATAAAGAAATTTAGGAAAGATGCTCATTTTGATTGCTGAGATCCGTCCAAATCAAGATAAGGGTGAAAAATAATTTCCAGCTACATAGGAGATTTACTGCTTAAATCCTTATGAGGTGTATAGGGCCCAGTGTGGGAGCGCTGGAAGGGATGTCTTCGGGGAAGTGATGTCTTCCATATGTTTGGGGTTGCTGTAAGGTCCGCTGCCAACTGAGACACCTAATTACAGCTGTGCCCCAACCTGAGGGCTAGCATTCCAATTAAATAACCTTTGACTCAAAACTCTTTGTTGTGTAAGTCTCAATTTGAATCCAGAACATTTTAGCAAACTTCAACCATACCATAATTTTTCTTCTTTTCTAGCAAGCAATGTTTGGTCTCTAAATGCTAGCTTTTAAAAAACGTATATTCTCTAAATATGCATTGAACATGCTTTGGCAATGCATGGGTTACATTTAGCAATCCATAAGTGATCTAGCCAGTGATTTAATGGTGCAGCACAAGTGAATCAATAAACAGAAAGGGAGTCTGCTCAAGATGAATTGAATCAGTATCAGAATGTGAGACAGGTTTCTATTTTGGGTTTCCTTCCTTCTAAAGTTCTCCCTTTATTTTCATCAATTACATTTGCCCAGAGTAATAATAAATATTGCTCAGTGTGTATTAATATCTTTAAACTATACTTTAAATATATTAATACTGTGTCCTCTAAATATGTAGTCACTATATCTAGTCGGTTGTGCTGTTCCTTGTTTGGTTTTTATTTCAAAAGAGACCACAAGCAAAATGATGGAAGATTTTTTTTTTATTGAAAGTACAGAGCTTCACAGTCTGTATGATTCATGTAACCAGCAGCTAATACAATTCGGTTTCAATCAATATATGACATCAGTCTGGTGCTCACAATTCTCAGTTATACACCAGCTTAGTTTCCTCTGGCAGGAAAGTGGCGTGCTTCATTACATGCATGCTAAGGCATCCCTCTCCTGATAACTAGCAGAAACAATACAGTCTGCTCAATAGTAATCAGGTAATGTCAATTGAATACAGTGCACCAGGATCTAGATCGATATGGATCAGTTTAAATTAATTAACTACAACAGATGTCCAGTGGACTCTCTGCAAGCTAATATTGAAATGTATAGTGCAATGATTCCTGAAATGTGAAATCCTGAAAGCAACCATAGTGAGTTGTTTTCACTCTTATTTATTATTTAATGGCAAAAAAATATGTATGCAGGAATTGTAGTGGCTCAGTTATATGCAATATGTAATATAGAGGTTGCCCTGGCATACAGATTTATATATATATATCTTTGTGAGAGGCAGTTGACAATTCTGCAAATTTTCATCTGCACGCTTATGCATTTTGGCACCCCAAGTGCATCAGGGTTTCACTATACTTTAAGTAGCTGAATTTTAGCCTCACCTCCCCATTTCATTTTTTTGCCACTCTTCTCCCTGCTTTAATGTTACAAATAAAGACATTATGAAATTTAGATTGAGAACAAGAACTAATACTGGTAAATAAAACCCTTCAATACATAAATTGAATATATATATGTCCACCTTGGTGTTTCATGGCCTTGTGCATTTTATAGTTATGAAAATAGCCAACTGAGAGGGTCAGTCTTTCTTTAGATGCTTGGACATTTTTATAGCTACAACACAACAATACAGGTTAAAGGTGTTGTTCACCTTTGAGCTAACTTTTAGTATGACGTAGAAGAAAGTGATATTCTGAGACTATTTGTAATTGGTTTCTATTTTTATTATTTGTGGTTTTTGAGTTATTTAGAGCTTTAGTCAGCAACTTTCAGTTTGCCATTTTAGGAATCTGGTAGCTAGGGTCCAAATGCCCTTATCAACAATGCATTGATTTGTATAAGAGACTGGATTATGAATAGGAGAATGCCTGAATAGAAAGATGATAAAAAAAAGATTAAAAAAAGTAGCAATAACAATATGGGGCAAATTCACTAATCTCCAGCAATTCGCCAGCGACGGCAGGCGAAAATTCGCCAGGACAATGCTAATTCACTAAAATGCGAAGTTGCGTCCAGGGTTTCGCTAGCGTTAATACGGCAAGCAAAGCAAAGTTGTGCTAGCGTTGGCTAATTTGCATTGCATGGAAGTTAAATTTAAATGGAAGTACATGTTGCAGCAAATACATTACACAAGCCCAGGAAACCTTAATAAAAGAAAATAGAGTTGTTTTATTGCCCTACACATGAGCCCAGTTTATAGTTTATGTGCCATATGTAAGGAAATGTAGGGGGGAAGCCGGGTACCCTAAAACAAATTTACGATCTTTTGCAGCCTATCACCCTGAAAAACTGAAAAGTCCCCAGCATTTTTTTGGGATTTTTGGGACGGTAGAATCTATCTCCTTCGCTAGCGAATTTACGCCAGAGTTAATGACTTCGCCCTTTAGTAAATTTGCCCCTAAATGTGTAGCCTTAGAGAGCATTTGTTTTTTAGATGGGGTCAGTGACCCCCATTTGAAAGCTGACAAGGTTTAGAAGAACAAGGCAAATAATTAAAACATAAATTGAAAAGTTGTTTCAAATTGGCCATTCTATAACATACTAAAAGTTAACTTAAAGTTAAACCATCCCTTTAAGCAGGTGGTTCATTAGACAGTGTTGCATTATGGGTCTGAAATATTTGTCAGAATGCTGTGTATATTCAAAGAAATTTCAAGCCAAATGTTTGCAAATTGCTATTTTGCTATTGTTTTACAATTAAAACGTTAACAGACAAACAGGTAAAATGTACAGTAGGTGCAAGTGTGGGTTGCTTGGGCCACTATAACTAGTTTTTTTCATATTTGTGATTTGAACTTTGGGGTATTTCAATATTTTTGTGGGGCCCACAATTTAAAAAAAAGTTTAAGAAACCCACTTGATGTTCCATCACTCTTGATCATGGTTCTACATTCAGCTGTGGAATGATTCTTTATATCATTTTTAAAAAAATCTTTATGACAGGCAATCTATCTCTTGCTGTCAACTTCAAGATGATTAATTTCTTCCAGTCCTATCTCTACTATGGATCTAAAGTAGATGAGGAGGACAAGAATCACGCACTTTATGAAAGCAGCAACGCTCTTATAGAAAAGACCATATTAACCTGTAGCATTAATCTTCTGCCTTGTTCATAACATGAATTTCGCACCCAGCCCACAAAATACAATCTGTTTGTCCTGCATATGAAAGATGGTCCAGGCTGGCAGGATAGACACAGATTGCAAGCTATAGAATGATGTGCATCTGAAAACTGATATATAGGGGTGGGGGATAAAGCATGTGGGTTTAAAAAACAAATCTTTATTCAAATGACAAAATATATCATAAAAAGCCATATAAAGAGTTTACTTTAGCAACACTTTATATATTTATCTGTAGTCAACATTTTTGGAACAATAGAAGAGTCTTAATAAGAGCACAATAGAAGAGTCTTAATAAGAGCACATTGCAAAAGTGACTTGATTCTCTAATACTTAAATAAAACTCAATAAAGTGGCAGAAGGTACAATTCACACAATGCACTGAATGCTAGTGTGATTTTAAAAAAACCTGGAAAATTGAGGTTAGACATAGTAACATAGTAACATAGTAAGTAAGTAAGTAACGTCCATCAAGTTCAACCTTTTAGTTTATTTTTAATCTGCCTAACTGCCAGTTGATCCAGAGGAAGGCATGTAACCGTAATTTTAATGTAAATAGTATATACTACAGTCAGTAGTTAAATAAATTGTGAACGATATCAAGAGCTTGTATTTACCAAGACTGGTTTACAATATACTCTCTTTTCAGGCAATCTTATTATTATCCTGATTTCCTTTTCGAAGAGAACATTCTACAAATAATATCCGGCTTAACATATAAACATGACAGTTTCACTGCAAATGCTGCATCTCAATAAAGCAAACATTATTGTAAAGTGCTTCCACTTAACTTTCTATAAGGCACTTAATGTTCCTATAATAAACATTTGTATTGCTGTATATAAAAGCTATTGGTTTCCTAGAACAGAGTATCTAAATGTAATGCTCTTGTAGATTCAGTGTTTGTTTTGAGACAAGATGGCGACACACAATTAGTATTAAAGAAAAACTACAGTCAAATGGATAACAGTAATGTATAGCCTTTCCAAGTAATACAGAAAATTGTATTTGTATAATTTAACAAAATAGCTCTTTTTTTCATTTGAATTGATGTAATATGACATTATCATGAATGAACTTTGAACTATCAGCACAAAACATGGCTGGATAAAAGGGAGATTGACAAGGCAATTTGTTCTTGGTTCTCAGTACAAGTATGTGATCCATTCAGGAGACACCTGTTATCCATAAAGTTCCAAAGCCATAGGCTCCAATAACAAAGGGAAAGTTGTTCTCACCACAAATTTTTAAAACTATTAAGCAGGGGTGTGACCACAAAATTCATACAGACAAATACAAGAGGTCTTCTGCACTCAACCCATTTCAATATATTGACACATAGTGATGTGTGGGTCGGGCCCGATATCCTCCCTCCACCCTCGCCTGCCCGAGCTTCCGGGTTCCTTTTATAGACCATGTCGACCTGCCCTGCCCATGATGTCACAAAAGGGGCGGGGCGAGCAGTGCAAGTGTCTATAAAAGTTGAACCTGGAAGTCGGAAGCAGGCCAGAAAAGGGAGTGCGAGACTAGCCTGCACATCACTAATTGATGCATTTTGTGCATTAACTTACTAAAAAATGCCCTCCCCTTAAAACAAAAAAGATATCATTTGTCCATGTATTGCAATATATTTAAGCTGGCCAACTACATCAAAGTCATCCCTGCTCTGGCCAGTATGATGCTGGCCATAGACACAATGATCCGATCATATAAATCGTGGATTCATACGATGTTTGGACCGTGTGTGGAGAGTCCCGACATTTTTCGTCTGGTGGAGATCGGTCGTTTGGTCGATTGGACAGGTTAGAAAATTTCTGTCGGCTGCCGATAATATCTCTGCATGTATTGCCGATCATACGATTTTCAGTAGGAGACTGACACTAGCTTTTTTCAGACATAACTTTAGTACGATTGCTGTCAGGGGCAGAACATCGGCTGATCTGTTCTTTTACTACTTTATTTGATCTGACTGGTAAGACTTTGATCTGAATGGTTAGTGGCAGGTCGGGAGATGGGAAAGTCCGATCGTACGTTGATTCGTATGATCGGATCTTTGCGTCTATGGCCAGCTTTACACTAAACTTTCAAGTTGCAGAAGATAAAAAGAAGTCACTGTATAAAATGTAAAATGAACTATAGATAACCTGTTATCCAAAAAACAGAAAGGCCGTCTCCCATAGACTCCATTTTATCCAAATAATCCAAATTTTAAAAAAATTATTTCCTTTTTTCTCTGTAATATTAAAACAGTACCTTGTACTTGATCCAAACTAAGATATAATTAACCCTTATTGGGTTTCATTAATGTTTACATAATTTTCTAGCAGACTAAAGGTATGAAGATCCAAATTATGGAAAGATCTGTTATCTGGAATACCCCAGGTCCCGAGTATTCTGGATAACAGGTTGCATACCTATAGTAGAATTCTAAATAAACCAGATGAAAATTGCTCTTGCACTTTCACACAAATCAGATAGAATTGCCAGAAATCACCAAATGTCCACTTAAAACCATTTGCAGCATTTGGTGTGAGAGTTATGTGTGCCCTGGAGCTACCAACTGCTTTGGAGGTGATGTAAGCGTTTAGGTTTCCCACAGAGTCTTGCATCAATAGTAGCAGCAACAATTTGGGATAGGTGGCTGAAGGAAGGCAGAGGCGCCAAACACAATGGAAGTTAAAGGAGGATATATTAACCCAATTGCCTTTATAGGATTGGATTATTCGCACAACTGATTGTGGCAATATTTGCAAGTAAAGGACCCATTTTATTTTCCTTTCTTTTATTCCTTTGTGCTCCAGTGTTTGTTCCCATTCTCATTAACAACCCTTTATTTGGTTATACTGTCTGTATAAATATGTTTTAGCTGACCCATAAAAGCTGTATGCTTGCTCAGTCCTTACTAAGTGAAATAAGTGTCTCCTCCTTGGGGAGATATAGTGATGGCCCATACCTGTTAGCATACTTGCATTAGTTGAAGTAGCCAGTACTCATATTAGACAAGTGCTTTATACATATGAGTTAAGATGCTGCAGGCTGACCATATGATGTTTCTTCTAGTCCCTGCCTAAACATAAAGCATTGATAGAAACAGTTGCAATGAATAACACTTGCTGCTGCCTTTTGATTTTGATACAATATCTAGCAACGAAAGTGATCATGTTTAGTGATAGGTGAAAGCATTGAAGTCAATGGGCGTCAATAATTTTGACGCACGCTAGTTTTTATAGTCGCAAAATGCATTTTTATAGTGGTCCAAATGCATTAAAGTCAATGGGCGTCCAAATAATATTGACGCGTGCCAATTTTGACGTGGCAGATTTTCTACCAGTGAATTATTGCCACAGTTTCGCAATGTAATTTGCTTGCGTCAAACCACAGAGATTCAACGCAAATTCATGGTTGGTAAATTTACTAATCGTGTTTAAATATTATCTTAATCTTAATTCATAGCCTTATACTTTGCAAAGGTATCTGCATCTTTGGTCTCCACACCACTGAAAGGAGTAATGGTGGGGCATACAGTACATAAGAAGCCTCACAGTCAATGTAAGTGACACCTTTACTCAGCACTACATTAAGATTTAAGGGATTTGTACAATTACAGCTGGCAAAATCTTATTTCCTTTGGTTTTTTATATCCCAGAGATACCACTGCTTTCATCGACAGAAAGGCCTCATCTCTTTCTGTGCTGGGAGTGCAGATGTTATCATGTTGGAAGAACAGTTCTTATCTCCACTAGAGCTCTGTTCTTATCTCAAGCCTCAGTGTTATTGCGCTTGAATGCTCAGCTCTTCTGTTTCATGATGAAATGATGTAGCTACAGGCACATCAACAATGTTCTTGCAACCAATTCTAATTGAATTTTGATCCGGCACACCTGAGTAACCAGTTATTGGAGAGAGTAGAAATTGGTATTAATGTAATAATTAGACTATTGTTTCCAGTTTTATCTTGATTAGAGGTGTTAATAGCAGGTGAGAACAGGGTTGTGTAACATAAATATATGGAGCAAATATTGTGTTTTACAGCTGCAGCTTATTGCATTTATTTCTGCTCTTTTTTGAATTATAAAATGAAAAAATGAAAGGAAAACTATACCCCTCGAACAATGTAGGTCTCTATAAAAATATATTACATAAAACAGCTCATATGTAGTAGGAGGGGTGTGTGTATGGATGCTGGGTTACATTTGGAGGGGTTGAACTTGATACACTTTGGGGGTCATTTATAAAATTCACGCATATTTATTCGCAAATGGTTGTATTGCCCATGTTTTGTCCTGAACTAAAATATTGCACTGCTGTGCCCGTCCTTCTGGTTTTTGCGAATTCGCATTGTGAATACATTTTCGCAAACGGCTCGCAAATGAGACGGGTGTTTGCATGAGTACGCACTGTGTGCGAAAATAGCATTGACAGTAACTTAAATTCTCAATTTGCAAAACTGTTTTGCGAATGTTTTCTGTTGTGGCGTAACTCAGGCGCAGAGTATTAGCAATTTGCATTTTTTCGTCATATTTAAAAAGCTCTTATGGACATTGGCAGTGTGAAAAAAATTCTGTTTGCACATTAAGTAGATCACTCTTATCCAGCTTTATAACCATGCGCAGGGCAAATATTTTCACTGTGCGAATCATTCTGCCCAGGGCAAAGTTATATAAATGAGCCCATTTGTCTTTTTTCAACCCAATTTAACTATGTAACTATATAGTACATCTCATGTAGCACAGCTCATTAGTAGTAATTGCCATTGGGTAATCCTAAATAGAAAATTGTCATTATAAAAAATAAGGGCTGCCCCCTGGGATCCTAGGATGTACTGTTAGAGTTGTAGTATTTCTGGTCAGGTGATCTGGTAGGGAGCACAGAGATCACAAAATTGTGGTGCAAGGCAAGAGATGTAAAAGGGCAATATTAACTCAAATAGATATTCCAGTTTGTTAAGATTCTTTAATATGCCGTTTAATTTGATATAAACGATCTGTTGCTCAAGTATTCATTTTGGGGGTATAGTTTTCCTTTAATAAGTACAACTGGGTTTGTTCATGAACCTAATCA
Source organism: Xenopus laevis (assembly GCF_017654675.1). Taxonomy (NCBI): domain Eukaryota; kingdom Metazoa; phylum Chordata; class Amphibia; order Anura; family Pipidae; genus Xenopus; species Xenopus laevis. Next base: position 76,633,343 of record NC_054374.1, read on the forward strand.
TAAACATAATTGTGCCATAATAAGTAGCACCCAATCAGCTTTGAGTGTCTAATTGTTAGTGTTGGTTACTGCACATATATATAATAAGCAGTGTATTATTAGTAACTGAGGGTCACATAAACATAGCATCATGGCAAAGTATTTATTCATTTATTCTACCTGGGGTAATGTAATAATAGGTATAACTCAAAAAATCCCTGGGAACCAATCAGTAGGTAGCATTGACTGGTATTTTGTTCGAAACCATATACTGTATCTTGATTTGATGCCCTGGTTTACTAGACCTGGAACAAAATTTGCACATATTATTACATTACCCCATTGAGGCAATACCTGCACTTGCTGTTGTATAATTGGTATGAAAAAGGTACCAGATTATAAAAAAATTAGGAGAACTTTTCCTGCTATGGATCATTTCATTTATGGCTCTCTTCTGCTCATCATAGCTTCCACGACACAACCACAAACTTTAAAAACACAATCACCGGACATCACAGCACAATTTGGATGGATTTATTTGCTCAGTGTTTGGCATTCCACAACCTCCCACCAGTGTTCTATAGAGAGGACAGAATTGGATGTGGATATGGATTGAGGTGCTATACATCCAAAGTTGTCCTTAATGGGAGTTATTCAGTCAGTGCATATGCAGTTAATCCCACAAGTATTTGGTAATATAATCTAAACATGTTCAACATACCATGAGAGCCCATTGGGATATACAATATATACACTGGCCAAATTCTAAACCCTGAGCCTATACTTGCAATCCAGAGACTTAATATATTGATAGCCACCACTATATACCATAATTTACTTTTATGCACATATAGGCATCATATAAAAGTGAGATATGGGTTGGGAGTCTTGGGAACTGAATTGAAAAAAGTTCTATCCAAGTGACATCTGGACATTTTTGAGGGATTGTTAACACATATCCAAACCTCAATGCTATTTTTTTGAAAAATAAGAATCCAGCTGTCATGATTCATTATAGTGGATTCATCTGCTGTTCACATGCCCCATTCCTTTTGGTCTCTATAGTTTTCTCCTTCTCTTTGCATTATGGCTGAATGTTTGAACAAGGGCTAGAGAAGCTGTTGAGATGACTGTGCTATACTCCTGGTTGCTCAGAAGATGGCACTCGTGTTCTCTTTTAGGATCTTAAATGATGTCTCCTGGGGGTTTTGGAAGTACAGTTTTTCTTCCTTTTTTATTTCTGCTTTTCTTGCCATTTCTAACACTCCTAATTCAAAGATTTGCCCTCTTTAGCTCCACTTCAAAACAAAATGGAGCCCAGGAGTGTAATTAATAACAAACCTCTGTGGACTCTGTTTTTAGAAAATATATGCGCAGCTCTTCTAATACGGATATGAGTGTTACTTATTTATTTCCTGCTCTGCCACCTCTTGAAATCCTGTGTGCTATTGCAGCAGCAGAAGCAGAATGAATTTTAGAAGGCTATAAGAACCTTTGAATGCAAGAATACAATGAAAAATTGTGTGCAGTGTGGAAAAGGGGATTATTGCACTGTGTCCAGTCACATTGAGAGACATAATACTTATATACTAAATATTTATATATATATATATATATATATATATATATATATATATATATATATATATATATATATATATATATATATATATATATATATATATATATCATGACTGTACATTATTTTTTTGCATATCCTAACTCTGCAGTAATGCTATCTTTGGAGAAATAAATATGCCAGACCATGCACTTGTTGTTATAACTCCCAGGACCCTTCAGCTTTCAGTGGATGCTGGGGGCTGCAAGTTTGAAAATTCCTCTTCAAGAATCCTGCATGGCCCAAGATAAAATGCCTTTTTTGGATTTTCCAAAAACTTATTGTAGTTCTCTGTGGGTCAAAAATTATCAGTCAATTACTGTGAAAGTCATAGGAAATGAAGCGTGTTCTAGGGTTCCATTCTGCAAGGCTAATCCCTCTGGAGGGGACCTACAGTAGCTGAAGAAGGTTCAGCCTGAAGGCAGATTTGGGAAGAAAGCCTTCCTAGAAACAGCTAAAAGCCCACCTGGTAGGTCAATCATTTTGAGATGAACACTTATTTGCTTTAACAGATACTGTGTTCTTAGTATACAGAGAACACTGTTATTATTTCCTTTGTTACAAGATTACTTGTCATATCTCTAGGATGTTTAGTAAACATTGGCATATTGTAAAATGTATACAGATCTAGTCTATTTTCTACATATGGTATAAAAAAAAAAACAAGGACACAGGTAGATGCTAATATCAAGTTGCCTTAAAACTGTTATTTATTTACTACAGTTTAGTTTTTGTAGTGTTTCTGCGTTTTTAAGTAAGTGGTGAGGAAGTGAAAAAACAACACCAAACATGAATGGCTGGATACTATTATCTATTATCAGCGACTTTCTTTTTTTCAGCTGGATGCAGGCTGAACATTACAAAAAAAGTGTGATTGGTTGTAATAAGTTACTGCCCAGATGTAGAATTGCCCAGTGGTCCGCCCCCACCACACAGTAAAAAAAACAAAAAAATATTGGCTGCTAGGGTTCCCACATGTTAATAAACAATAAAAAGATATTGGTGGTCAGGGCCCTCCATAAAAAAACATTTGTGGCCAGGCCCCCCCCATTAAAAAATATTGGTGGCTAGGACCCCACATTAGAAAAAAAAAATTGGTGGCCAAAATTAGTGGCAAGCCCCCCCCTCCCACATTATAAGAAAATTGGTGGCCAGGGCCCCTTAAACGTCCATGCCTTCCCAAAGTCAGCAGCTCTCAGAAAGATGGGGGGCCCGGCTAATCAAGTAAGAGTGACATGGCCGGGCCCCCCTTACCCTCGGGGCCCCCTACAACTCTCCTCCCTGCCCCCCCTGATGGCTGCCCTGCTTGTAGGACATAGATCCATTCACATTTCTTTCCAGATTCCTATATTTATGTTTGAGGGTGTTTTTTAGACCTCTGGCTGAGAGTCTCAAAGACTCATTAATTACAAAATGATGCTCTTGTATACTCTCAAAGCTCTCCCAAGCTGTGTTCTAAAAATTGTAAACTATAAGGCAAACGTTCTACTCCAATGGCTCTACCTGCTCTACCCTTTCTTTCACCTCTTTCTCTTTTTTTTCATTTCTTTCTTTCTCTATAAGGTTGAGAAAAGTTCAAGTAAAATTATTTATTCCATGGGTTTTTTTTATACCATGGTTCAACTTTTGATTTATTTTCTGTTCTACTGTATAAATGTTTTTAGATATGTCAGATACTGGTCATGGGTTCATACACGAATGGGATTTATCACAAGTCTTTCTCCAGTCTAGTTATAATTAAATGTCATTGCTTTTCTTTAAATGTTAGTGGCCTTAAAGAAGAAAATATTCCTCTAGATTTACTAGATTCATGTAAACCAACACAAGTAATACCTGTCTTCTATTCCTCTCCAGCACTGGAAAGGGCAATTAAAGGGGTTCAATGGGTTGTAGGATCCCCTGAAACGTTGTGTGGAGATGTCAATAAAACGAAAAAAGGATTTGGCGCAATTGCTGTTTTGAGTGCCGTCTGATTTTTCTTGTGACCTACAAATTCACTACTTTATGGCCCTCTATTTAAGCACAGCAATGACAATAAAAATACTGAACAATTAACTCAATCTACTGGTAAACATCAGGGCCCCTCTTCCCCACTGATCTCAGTAGAAGTAGAATGTAGGCAATATAAGTGAATGAAGTGTGATTGCAACTTTAATATTGCTTGTCAATAAAATCAAATCTAAACTTGCACAAAGGAATGGCTTGTGACGTTTCTCCGCATAAAACTTACCAGCGAAATGTCAGATGACTCTTCTCTGCTCATTTACTTCATTTTCTGAGCAACATCACAAGATATTCCATTTCTCAGGAAATTAATTTTCAGCTGATAGCAGGCAGCCATATGAAATGACCAGAAGGTGTTTCATATTCATTACATGAGCAGTTTAATATGTTTATATCATGATAACTAGATAAAACAAATTAATCGTAATTGCAAAAGTGCTTAGAAGAGTGCTCAGAGCAATTTTATATGAATTTGTTTTGAGGGTTTATATTTCTCCTAAAGAAAAACATTAAACCTTTTCTGTCGATGCCTTATTTATTATTGACTTCCCATATTAACCTAATAGCAACTTACATTATGTGGCCATGATTCAGTGTCACCCTTAAAACAATGTTATAGTCTCAGAAACATAAAATCTCAATAATATACAGTTACATATTGAAACAAGTTTGTATCTGATGGTATTTTACATATTGTGTGTTTACCATTGCATGGCCTTTATAATTCAGCGGAGAATTAATTAGGATATCCCCACTTATTTCCTGCAGAAGTGGTTCCCATAGACCTGAACTTTCACCTTGCTGACTTTGTAAATCAAAAAAATCTCTTGAACAGAACTTGCAAAATCTCAAGTGGCAAGAACGCTGGGGGAAAAAGGTTATTGCTCTTTTCATAGCAAAATGATTGGCACATCTTCCCTTCAGTGGGGGAGAAGCGGCCTCCTTCAATTAACTTAAATCAGGCAACATAGATGCCATTGCCTACCCTGAATAGCTTGTGGCTAGATTGGTAGTGTACGATTTATGAACCTGTAAACACTTCCAAGCCAAACGACAAAAGAACAATAAGTAAATAATTGGCACAAATTATTGGGCCAAATTACTCTAGACATTGTGACATTTAAGGACATTTAACATCTATGCCAGTCCAGCTTTTGAAGTGATACATTTACTGTACCTGGTTTAAAATCCTAACTCCAGAAAAGTCAGCAATGATGATTGAAACCTGAGGTCTTCCAGATAATGGATCTTTTCTATAATTTGGATCTCCTTGCCATAAGTCTGCTAAAAAATTGTTTAAACATTAATTAAACCCAATAGGATTCCAATAAGGATTAATTATATCTTAGTTGGTATCAGGTACATGGTACTGTTTTATTATTACAGAGAAAAAAGTAATCATTTTAAAAATGTTCAATTATTTCATTAAAATGGAGTCTATGAAAGATGGCCTTCCTGTAATTCAAAGCTTTCTAATAAAGGGATTTCTGGATAATGGACCCATACCTGTTCACTAATATAGTTTCTAAATTGCACCAGTCAATTTAGCGCATTATAGCAACCAACGTTTCATTCATCTACTAGATTGATCTAAACGAATTAGTTGTTATGGGTCACTGCACTGGAACATTGTTTAATTTACTAAGGTAGCCAGGCTTCCTAGTAATTAAGCCCACAAAGTGAGCTGCAATGTTTCTTCTGTAACTTATAGAGCAGAGTGAGAGGGGAAAATGTGAAAACGGCATATTACTAAATATTTAGTGAGAGTAGTTGCTTGGGGCTTTTTACTGAATTAGATTATTTAGTTTATTTTTTCAATAAGTGTACAATTCACCCTGTTGCCTCCATGTATTTGGTTTTCAGCTCTGTTTATGCATTTATATTTCCCTTTGTAGTACTTTGAAGTGCTGTCAGAAGAGCTACAGTTATAACACTGAGAATAACATGCGTTCCCTCCCCCATCACAGAATCCATGCTAAGTGTAAAGAAGATGAAGAAATGAATATGTAATTTGAGAGTAATACTAATTATACCACTTCAGGGCAATACACTTCTCTAGGTTATATGAGATCATTAGTAACAACAAGTAATAAATATTTGATAACATCCGCATGCTGCTTAACTGAGTCAACATATATGTTCCACCAATCTTGCACTTTTGTACTAAATATGCCCCTTCCGAATTTTGTATTTTATTTATACCATTTTGTGAATTAACAATAAAGGGTTCATATCCACAGGCGCAAGCATTTTGAGATTTGTTTTATGATTTTCTTTTTTTAATTAATTTATAGCATTTATCAGTGTATACAGGCATGGAATCCATTATCTGGAAACCCATTATCCAGAAAGCTCTGAAGTATGGGAAGGCCATCTCTGAATGACTCCATTTTAAGCAAAGAATTCTAATTTTTAAAAATGATAACCTTTTTCTCTTTGAAAAGCAAACAATACCTTGTACATGATCCTAACTAAGGTATAGTTAATCCTTGTTGATGGCAAAACAATCCTATTGGGTTTATATCATCAGGTTTTGCACAGATGACCTACAAATACTGCCCAATATTTATAAAATGGGGAGTTATACATGTAAGTTTAAAGCAGGGATCACCAAGCTTTTAAACCCATGAGCAACATTGAGAAGTTAAAGGAGTTGGGGAGCAACGCTAGCATGAAAAATATTCCTGGGTTGCCAAATAAGTGCTGTGATTGGCCATTTAGTAGCCCCTATGTGGATTGTCAACCTACATTAAGGCTCTGTTTGGCGGTACAAAATTTGCCTCCAAGCCTGGAATTCAAAAATAAGCTTTGAGGCCACTGGGAGCAACATCCAAGGGGTTGGAGAGTAACATAATGCTCACGAGCTACTGGTTGGGGATCACTGGTTTAAAGGAATGCTGTCATGGAAAAACATGTTTTTTTCAAAACGTATGACTTAGTGCTGCTCCAGCAGAATTCTGCACTGAAATCACTGAAATCTATTTTTCAAAAGAGCAAACAGATTTTTTTACATTTAAATTTGAATTCTGACATGGGGCTAGACATATTGTCAGTTTCCCAGCTGCTTCCAGTCATGTGCGCTGATAAACTTCAGTCACCCTTTGCTGTTGTACTGCAAGTTGGAGTGATATCATCTCCCTCCCTGCAGCCTAACAACATAACTATGGGAAGGTAACCAGATGGAAGCTCACTAACACAAACTAACAGCTCCCTGGTAGATCTAAGAACAGCACTCAATAAAAGTGCTGGCTCTTTCTGAAAGCACATGACCATGTAAAATGACCTCAGATGGCTGCCTACATACCAATATTACAACTATAAAAAAGTATAATTGGTTCAGGAATGAAATTTTACATGGTAGAGTGAATTATTTGCAGTGTAGAAAGTGTAATAATGAAATAAAAACTACACCATAAAATCATGACAGAATCCCTTTAAGGAACTAGTTCATCTCACTGCTGATAAACAGCACACTGCTCATCATCTATGCTGATTTCAGCCTATCAGAGCTGCTGGTTTTGTCTGTGTGTCATAAAGAAAATGTTGTTGTGACCTCAGTTGTTAAGTCATATTGCATCGTTATCCACTTGTTTGTTACCTACTAACAAACCCATTTTTCAATCAGTAGTTGTAACGTTTGGCACCCGAAAACCAGAACCGATGCCAAGCACCTTGGTCTCGGCTTGTGCTTCTGTCTGTAGCAGATGCCTTTGGCTTTGGGAGGAGCCCTCAGCTACTCAGATGCCACCAGGTCTTAATAACGAGAAATGCAAGGCGAGGGGTTCTGGACAGACAAAGGGGCACAACTGTAAGCAAAAGTCTCTAGGCAGATGATCAATCAGATCAATCAGAAGGGATTTAGCAGAAGAGGTAGTCGGTATTCAGGCAAGGGTCAGGATACAAGAGTTAAGAATAGTCGATAGCCAGGCAGGGGTCAAAACAGGATACAGATCAGGATTCAAAACAGCTCTAAGCTCAAAACACCACAAGGTAACAAAACCTATAATGGGCAACGAATACACACTGAAGTCCCATTAAATACTTTTTGAATTTCACGCCATTGTGCGCTGACGTCATCATGCCAGCGCGCATACACTTACAAACCAGGAAGTGGCGCACCGCACGCGCCCTAAGAAGCAGAAGGGGACTTAGAAGAGGAGCAGCGTGATGACATCCCCGCCGAAGGGGCTGCAGGCGTCCCTGCAGACCCCCTCCCGCTAGACCACCAATTACAGTTGTTACAGCAGTTTTCAGTTGGACAGTGACCAGCCATAGGATAACTGACAACTGCTATAGCAGTTGCACAACTGGAGGAAACTGTGTTTTAATAGACATATTTAAATGTAAATATATATATTAGGTCAGGAAAAACTCAACTCGCATCCTACCCTAACCCACAAAACCTTAACCTGTACCCAACAAAAATGTTGCCATTGTAGGACCTGTGCCCAACCAGTAACAGTGTCTTCTTGTTCTGTGCGCTACTTCTATGTCTATCTCTGGTTCCAAGGCAGGAACTCCTTGGGAGCAGTAGTGTAGTGTACTTTCCCTGTCTGACCCGCACCCAAACCTAACCCACAATGGATGACCAATTTTCAATCCAAACCCACCCAACCGTTGATCAACCCAAGGATCACTATTGTATGTATAGAATAACAGAAATTAATATCCATCGTTATATCTATATAACATGCCTGTTATAATAGAAAATGCATATCATACAATATGTGATGCAACTAAAATTAAAGGTCAACTACCCTTTTAAGTGGCATCTTAAGTGATCTTTATAAGTGAATCCTTGAAGATGTTGGAAAGATCCTCAAAGACATTTTACAGAGTTTCAAAAGGTGTATACATACATTTGTCTCATAACATTTTGTATGTAACAGTGCAGGTGGCAACATGGCATCCAAAAAGTTTCTTAGAACAGCAAAAGCTACTTTAGTGTAAAGTCAGTAAAGTTATGTCCTTAAAGAGTGTTCAATAGGTTTGATGCTTTTTGGCAAAATTATAGCATTACGCATATCACATGACCTAGTCTTTTAGGACACAGGAGTCACTCATTGGTGATTACTTACTGGATTGTTGTTAGTTGCAGCCACACTGGAAATCACAACCAGCTCTCCTGTGCTGGCACTCTCAGCAGTGATTAAAGGGGGTTGTCAACTTTAAACTAACTTATAAGGGGGTATTTATTAAAATATTCATAATTGTCATTTTACTTATAGTCAGTCGAGATGATCACTCTTAGCATATTATAATGGTGCAGAGGGGATGGAGTAAAAACAGAAAGATAAAGTAGTTCTAGGCTTTCAAAACCTGCTTAATTATATCACTGCAGTTGTCAGCTAAAGTTCTTTCTGTCCTGGCCCTAATAACCAGCTTAGCCCATTCACAAAGGATACTTATAGAAATTCACAAGTGCAATAAGAGTCATCAGCACAAAGATTTAGCTAGAGGAACATATCTATCAGAGAGGGGAATTAAAATTTACTTCAATCGGCCACATTGGAATTCACTTTCTACCCATTGATAATCTTGCTGAACCCTAATTTCCCTCTTTGATACATATGCTGTGTAATGTTGCTTACATGTTAAAACTGGATCCAAAGACTCACAGGGGGATTTACGAAATCACATCTAAATGAGTTGTGCTAAAACTGGATAGAATTTACATAATACAGCTTGGAGTATTTGCACTCACACGACCACACCACGCAGCATATAAACTATGCTCTGTTATGATTCATTAGAGATCTGTATCTCTATATTCCTGTCATATCTGTCTGAAACCATGTAGCCACTGTAAGTGATTAATTAGCTTTGGAGAAATAAGTCGGTATTGTATTTGTCAATAAATGCAGCACCAATCAGAAAAACGAACCTGTCAACGAGGCATAATTCGACATGGCAAATGGACTGATCACTTCCAATTAGTAGTAAAACCACTCTTGGTTAAATTGATCAGAGGTTACTGGGTTCTAATGCTTGGGTGGTTATTTATTAAGTCTGAAAAACTCCAATTTTTTCAAGATTTATTATACCAAAGATGGAAAAAGTCAGAATCAGAAAATCTGGGTTTACAGGCATAACAAAGTTGTATATAAGTCATTGGGAGAGGTCCCTATCCTCTTTGCAAATTTCTTTGGTCTGCACTGTAAAAAGTCCAAAAAAATTGAGCGATTCACGAAAAATTCAGCAATTAATGTTTGTCCCCGATCCAATTAACAACTAAAATATCCAATATACTGATTAGGGAGCGCTCCAACCCTACTATATTCCAAGCCCTTTAAGATATAAAGGCATAAATAATGCGAGTCGGTCCAGGTGCAACTGCCCCCTGACCTTTCGCTTAAAATTCAACTTCACATTTGATGTTAACAGGTCACTCACCGCTCCACATCTCCGGGTGCAGCGCCCCAAACCCGCTGCTTGGGGAGACTTCAAAGTGAACACGATTCCCTTGCAGCACGCACTCAACGGAACAGCAGACAGCGGTGTGATTAAAACATCTTTACACCAGACAATCTTCCTAAAGCGTTTCATGTGAACATACACGTACTCATAGGGCTATGAGTACATGTGTGTGTTCACACGAAACGCATTAGGAGGATTGTCAGTACTACACCTGCTTAATTTTTAGCCTTATGCTACAGTTCTATACGCTATCTATTTCATAATCTTACACAAAGATGTTTTTGTGAATTTGAGATGCAGATTTCCATTGCTGCCTGGTTGTACTCATAAGCATTCAAAGTTGCGTTTTATTGCATTCTCCTTGCATTGTGTTTTAAAATGGAACATGCTGCATTCTACTGCATCCAACGTGTGTTCAAAAGACAATAGGATAAAAGATTACATCGGGAACTCACAAAAAAATGCACATAGTTGCATTTGAAAAAACACACACATAGAGATATGGGATACTTTATCCAGAAAGCCGTTATCCAGAAAGCTTCAAATTAAGGAAAGGCTGTGTCCCCTAGACTCCATTTTATCCAAATTATCTAATTTTTTTAAAGATAATTAGCTTTTTCTCTGTAATAATAAAACAGTACCTCGTACTTGATCCATAAGAATCCATGGCTGGTGAAAAAATTCGCCCATCACTACTGGTAGGTACAGTATAGTACACCTAGGAACTTTTCCATTAAAAACTGGATTTACACTTTCAGTTTTCTTGTCATTTAAGCATTTTAGTCACTGGATAGAGCATCCCAAGAGTGTACTTGTACTCAACTAGTTTTCCATGCAACTTCAAGAATGCTTGCATAGAAAATTTGTTGGAAATCATCAATACTTTAGCAGAAGTGAGTTCACAGCTGTCAAAAATGTCCAATGCTGTTTCTAATATCCCTGCTAGTTTATATCCTGTAAAAGACAGAATCTATAACCATTTAGTCTAGTATAATGGGTTTTATAGGCTTTTTGTGATAAGAGCTGTCATCGGCCATCATTATAGACTAAACTTGGACCAGACACTTGTAGCTGTCTAAAATAAGTTTGCTTTTTATTAGGGTAAAATCTGTGGTAGGCCAAGTGACTTATCCAATAAAAAACATTGAAACCTATTTAGCCTGCATTACTTAGGTAAAGTTGTGTCAAAGGTTTAAAATGAAAATGCAGATCTGTCACTAGACCTGGTGCTGTCAGATTTTTCCATTCAAGAGAAAGAGTGGCAACAGGACCTGATCTTCTGAAAAGCACCCTATGTGCCATGAACCTTACAAACCATGCATATTTTGTTCATTACGTTTATCTCTAGACATCAGAAACCCTGTGAAAGAGAATTTAATGATTTTGATCAGGTTCAAAGAGCAACTGCTATATGTTTCCATTCCAAGATGATACCTGGATCCCCATAAGTTAATTGGGATGAAGGGGCAATAACTGCTGTTGGTCTTGAGCAAGGTTATTTGTATGCACTCATCTCTGTGTTTCAGCATACCTATTGACTTGGGACAGACCTGAATGCAGAGATAGGATACCATTTTGGTGAAATGCTGTCACTTTGCAGGATTCAGGTAGCCCAAATGGGTATTTACATCTTTTCTGGAAGGATTCCCAAGTTAACCTCATACAGTTTGTACCATTGTATAATGGGCAGTATTGGGGCTATAAGATTGGGGCTACAGTGAAGCACTTTGAGCATATAGGCTCAGATTCTGGGCTAGGACTCGAAGTGCAAGTCTGGGCTCGGTAAATGAGGGTGCTTTAGTTAGTAAGGCACACGGAAGAGAGACTGAAGCCAGGGCTGTATACATATAATCCATGACTAATAAGCGTTCCAAAACTATTTAAACTATGTAGTGCCAAATAAAGTGTCTGATAGTCCACTACTCTCTTTAATTGATCTTGGTAAGATTTGAGTGTGCTTAATACCTGCCTGATGGGGTAAATGTGTATGAATATTTAGTAGAGATGCACCGAATCCACTATTTTGGATTCGGCTGAACCCATGAATCCTTCGTGAATGATTCTGCCGAATACCGAACCAAGTCTGAACCCTTATTTGCATATGCAAATTAGGGGTGGGAAGGGGAAAACATTTTTTACTTCCTTGTTTTATGACATAAAGTCACGCAATTTCCCTCCCCGCCCCAAATTTGCATATGCAAATTAGGATTCTGATTCGGTTCGACCAGGCAGAAGGATTCGGCCGAATCCTGCTGAAAAAGGCCGAATCCTGGCCGAATCCCGAACCAAATCCTGGATTCAGTGCATCCCTAATATTTATAGTAGCTGCAGGCAACAAGCCTGAAAACAGCTGGCTGACAAGCGTAAATAAAGAGAAACTGCTCTCCCTGCTCTCCTTAATGCTTTTTAACTAAATCATTTACCTTTCTTCTTCCTCTGAGTCTAGACTTTCAGGTTATCTCAATGCTGCTTTTCATGCTGGCTGTAATCCAAAATGGTGTTGTTCCGTCACATACTGATATAATTAATTGCATAGCCTCATGGGGGCCAAGTCTTTTTATTTAATTTCTAAAATCCCTTAATAGTCCTTGTAGATACAATGTGTTATTGGCAGCTTATGACGAGAATCCTGGGATAAACTGAGATACCATAAAACGAGCAATTAAAATATTCATAGTAAAAGACTCCTCAGCAGCTCTGTAGCTGGAAAGAAGCCACAGAAAACTGTTTAGGTTGTAGAGTATTGTATGGTAATGGATTTAACACTACTCCCTATGGAAGAGTTTCATCATATAGCTGGTGACTGTCTACTATTATAGCCCTCTAATATCCTCCTCCAGCAAACTGTTGAATAGGTCTAGAGGCTTCTTCCATGGTCAGCATTTGGGAGGAAAACTGAGAACTCAGAAGGCTTTTGAGGGTGAGTAAAGTAAACAAAGTAAAGTTCAGTAGCCTTTAATATTGCCCTGTGTTTTGGGATCATTATTAAACCTTAGAAAATGTTGGTTTGTTTCATACAACCCATCTACCTTTCATGCTGTTTATGCCTTGACTACAGCTTATCAAATCATTTTTATTGCCTGCTCTAGTGTAATGCTAAACAAAACCTGCCTCTTTTATAGGCACTTGAAAATATTGCACAGGGTGACACTCTTACTAAGTGTTATAGGAAAAGGAAGGATGCTACTAGGAAAGTTCCAGAAAACACAGAGAATGACTGAAATTTAGAAAAGGTGTAGTATGTGTTGTGGTTTATTGGTTATAATAATTTTTGTTGATAAAATGAAACAAATCAAGTCAGCAAACCCCTTAGTGATCTGTTAATTACAGGTTTATATGGTGTTCTTATTAGTTTGTCTTGGCAAGGTTTGTAGTTTATTTGCGGGGTTGTGCACACAACTCAAAGGAAGTTGCCCATAAGGATAAAAGCTTATTCAAAGCCTATTTCTTCAACCCACTAAATTTATAGTGTGGGTTTAGACTTACAGTAACTGGGTATAATTACTCTTGAAGCCACAGAGATATAACCAATCAGTATTTTGTGAATATATGAGCGGGGCCTGGGAGTATTTTAAAAGAACATAAAAAACAGTAACACCAAAAAATAAGCTTGTTAAAGTAATGGCAATATAATATAGTACTATAGTTTATATAAGAAAGCTGCTCTGTAGCCAAGGGGACATTTAAGTATAGGATACCCATTAGATAGATACATTCTGAAGAATCCCATTGCATACTACAGGGAGTATCTGTTAACTGTTGTGTATCTGTTGTGTATCCTGTGCCTTTTCTCATTTTTCAGCTTTGAATGGCTGCCCCCATGGCTGCACAGCAGCTTGTTTATATAAACTATAGTAGAGTTTCTGAAGCAAACACACCAGTATCAGTGCAGGGCAACAGTGCATTAAATTTTAATTACTTTAAAACACTTTCATTTTTTTGTGTTACTGTTTCTTTTTTTTTTAAAGGGATTCTGTCGGGATTTTTATGGTGTTGTGTTTATTATTAAATCGCACTGTGTACATTGCATATAATTCTGTACTGCACACTACAACAGCTTCAGATAAGTTATCGTTTCTCCTACTCAATGTAACTGGAGTAGTTATGGCTGGTGTTTTATTATTGAGTGCTAGCCTCATATCTAACACTATAAGGTGCCTGGAAGCATTTTTAGCATTATAAGTGTCAGGGAGCTGTTGTCTTGTTGCGTGCCCATTATTCTGTTGACTAGAATTCATCAGAGTACAATTCACATGGCCGAGGGCACCTGGTAAACTGAGAACAGATTGGGAATATAGTATTTTTTTATGTACAGTATGAGGTGTCCCTTTCAATATCATGTTTGCCTTAAAGGGGTTGTTCACCCTCCAAAACACTTTTTTCAGTTCAGTTTTTTCAGATTGTTCACCATAAACAAATACTTCTTTCAATTGCTTTCCATCTTTTATTTTTTACAGAGTAAGTGCTCTGTATGAAAAGAAATACCATTTACAAGGCGCTATTTTTGTAAAATGGCCCCTACAGTCAATATGCTTAATCTGGCAATAGACAACACAGTGGCACAAAAACAACCCCCCCTCCACTACTTTAACAGTTTAAAAACAGTGTAACACTTTAAAACAGTGTTACAATAAATGGAAAATATTATATATATATATATATATATATATATATATATATATATATATATATATATATATATATATATATATATATAAACGCAAAACAATGTTTGTTATAACATTTGAGTATGCAGTAATTTAGCAAATCATTTGGTGGCAGGAAATTTTTTTTATAATTTTTATAAAGGAACTTCTTAATAAAAAAGCTACTTTGCTTAAAAATGTGATTTTTTTCTAAATTCAGTTTACAAGTTTTGTTACGTTCCTCAATGTATCTGAAAGGGCAGTGGTGCACATATTGCTTGTAGATATTTTGTCTACAGTTTTTTTTTTTTTTTTTAAAGCTCAGGAGTTGGGTACAAAATAGCTTAATGCTGGTACTTTTGATGGTGCATGTTTGGCTTTCTATATTATTCTATATTACAGCACATACTGTAGTATACGGTCTCCCAAATTGCTCCGTATATCATTGCCTTAAAGTTCCTAAAAGGCAAACAGAAATAATAACTCAGAAACAACATTAAAGGATAAATAAACACTAAAAACTAATATTTTATATGCTGAGCTTCTTTCACCAGCCTGAAGGAGCTCCCCATATTGGAAATTGTTAGGAGTGTCAGTACCAGAGTAAATGCTCAGTTTAATCTGAGCAGCTGTTGAGAAGCTATGTTTAGGGGTCATCACAAATCATCAAGCCAAAAATGAGGTTTGTCTATAATAGAAGCTGATGCTACAGGGCTCTATATTCAATTCTGATGCAAATTGTACTGGCTTCACATTCTCATTACATGAAGTCTTACATAAAAAAGGGCATTAACTCAAGGGATGAAAATATAATTCTGCATCTTTATAGGTCCCTGGTAAGACCTCACCTTAAGTATGCCGTGCAGTTTTAGGCTCCAGTCCTTAAGAAAGATATTATTGAACTTAAGAGTGTGCAGAGACGTGCAACTAAACTGGTTCGAGGGATGGAAGACTTAAATTATGAGGGTAGACTGTCAAGGTTGGGGTTGTTCTCTCTGGAAAAAAGTAGCTTGAGGGCACATGATTACACTTTACAAGTACATTAGAGGACATTATAGACAGAAAGCACAAGATCTTTTCCCTTAAAACGGATCACCGACCCAGAGGCCACCCCTTTAGACCAAAGGAGCAGAACTTTCAATTGAAGCAGCGTAGGTGGCCGGATGATGTTATTTATTCTGTCTTTAAAAGGGGCTTGGATGATTTCTAGGAGCAGCATAATTTTCAAGACTATAGTGATACTAAAATATATTATCAATATACATATGGGTATATATAGTATAAATATTGTTTGTATATATAGTATATACAGTCATCTCTCAGCCTTCATAATAATTTACTCCACTTTCAATAAAAAAAGATAACAGTGGTATGTCTTTCATTTCCCACGAACATCTGAGTACTGGGGTGTTTTTCTGAACAAAGATTTTTAGTGAAGCAGTATTCATTTGTATGTAATTAAATCAAATGTGAAAAACTGGCTATGCAAAGATTTTGCTAATTTGAATGCATATAACTACTCAATACTGATTACTGGCCACAGCAAATTGGTTGGATTAGCTTCTTTAGCCTTGAACTTCATAGGCAGGTGTGTCCAATCATGAGAAAATGTATTAAAGGTGGCCAATTGCAGGTTGTGCTTCAGTTTGACAGCATGGGATCCTCAAAACAACTCTCAAAAGATCTGAAAATAAAGATTGTCCAGTATCATGGTTTAGGGGAAGGCTACAAAAAGCTATCTACAGTTTAAGGAATGTAATCAGAAAATGAAGGCAGCAGGCACAGATGCTGTAAAACCCAGGTCTGGCAGGCCAAGAAAAATACAGGAGCAGCATATGCGGAGGATTGTGAGAATGGTTACAGACAACCCAAAGATCACCTCCAAAGACCTGCAAGAACATGTTGCTGCACATGGTGTATCATTACATGGTTCTACAATTTGCACAAAGAACATTTGTATGGCAGGGTGATGAGAAAGAAGCCCTTTCTGCACTCATGCCAAAAACAGGGTCGCTTGTTGTATGCAAAAGCTCATTTAGACAAGCCACAGTCATTTTGGAACAAAGTGCTTTGGACTGATGAGACAAAAATTTAGTTATTTGGTCATAACAAAGAAAAACACCTGCTACCTACTGTCAAATGTGGTGGAGGTCCCATCATGCTGTGGGGCTGTGGCTAGTTCAGGGACTGGGGCCCTTGTTAAAGTCGATGGTCGGATGAATTCAACCCAATATCAACAAATACTTCAGTATAATGTTCAAACATCAGTCACAAAGTTGTAGTTACGCAGGGGTTGGATATTCCAATGAGCCAAAACACACTTCTAAATCTACAAAGGCATTTATGCAGAGGGAGAAGTACAATATTCTGGAATGGCCATCACAGTCCCCCGACTTGAACATAATGGAAAATCTATGGTATGATTTTAAGCAGGCTGTCCATGCTTGGCAGCCATCAAATTTAACTGAACTGGACAGAATTTGTATTTGCCGGATTTACATAGCGGGCACCCTAGGCCCATTGACATTCATCACCCCCATCCCCTCCCTTTTATTCTGGAAATTTGTGACTGGCGCACTGTATATCCAGCACATCCCCAGTGTTTCTGAACCAATGTGGGTGTGGTTGGGCAGCATGCTGCCCCCTAAAATCCTGCCACCCTAGGCCCTGGCCTTGGTGGCCTTTCCACAAATCTGGGCCTGCACCATGATACATATTGCATATTTTCGGTTAATCCAATAAACTTTATGTCACTGCTAAAATACAACTGTTTCTATAAGGCTTGTTATATATTAAAAGAAAATTGCTACTTTGAAAGCTCAGCCAATGATAAAAAAAATCTCCAAAGAATTGAGAGGGGTTTTCATATGACTGTATATAGTTTGTGAGTGTATGGAGGGGTCAGTGTGAGTGTGTGTATATATGGATGCTGGGTTTCACTTGGAGGAATTGAACTTGATGGACTTTGGTCTTTTTTCAATGCAAATTAACTATGTAACTATATAATGTAATTACTAATCAGTCTAATATTGTGACATTTATATTCTATATATTCAGCATATTGTGAGATGGTCCCTGAGCTCAGACAGCAGGACAAAGCCTGTGCAGTGAATCAGCAGAAAAGAAGAGGCATAGATCTTCACTACGAAAGGGCTGTGATATACCTGTCAACACTTGAAAAATGTAAAGAGGGACAATAGCACTGTAAACTTTGACCACGCCCACTGCGGGCTGAGCTGTCAAAATCGGGACTGTCCCGCAGAAAAAGGGGCAGTTTGGAGGTGTGCTGTGATAGCCTTGGACTGGTACAGAAGGCAAAAACTTACTGTGCAACATTTCTTTCAAACTTGTTTGTTAAGTTTTTGTTTACATTTAATGCAGGACACCCAGATACACTGGCTACAGAAGATTCACTATTTACTAGCATTGGCTTGATTATTTTGAGGTGCCTGCATAGAAAGCAAATACTTTAGCCATGTACATGTGCCCACTCCTTCAGCAATGCTTCAAGGTTAACTGATCTGTCCCATACCTGTAGCATGCATGATTATTTGTGGCAAATTCACTAAAGTGCGAATTTGCCAGCGTGACGTCAATATTTTCATTACTTTAAAACAATTTTATTTTTTGACGTTACTGTTCCTTTAAGATACATGTCCCACTGACTTCTGTGGCATCTCACCAGGTTTAAAGGAACAGTAACGTCAAAAAATAAAATTGTTTTAATGTAATGAAAATATAATGCAGTGTTGCCCTGCACTGGTAAAACTGCTGTGTTAGCTTAAGAAACAATACTATTGTTTATATAAACAAGCTGCTGTGTGGCAATGGGGGCAGCCATTCAAAGGAGAAAAGGCTCATGTTACACAGCAGATAGCAGATAAGATCTGTCTGTCTAATGGTGTGATCTGTTATTCATTAGTTAACCTATATAGCCGTTTTTCAATTTCCACCATTGCTCCACAGCAGTTTGTTTATATGAACTATAGTAGTGTTTCTGAAGCAAACAGATCAGTTTTACCAGTGCAGGGCAACACTACATGATATTTTCATTACTTTAAAACGCTTTCATTTTTTGGTGTTACTGTTCCTTTATAGGGGTGGTTCACTTTTTTAAGTTAACGTTTAGTATGTTATAGATATAGGTATAGATTTTAATCAACTGTTCAACTGGTCTTTATTATTTTTTTTTTTTTATAGTTTTTTTTATTCTTTGCCATTTTACTCTTTCAAGATTTCAGATGGGGGTCACTGACCCCATCTAGAAAGCAATGCAATGTAAAGCTACATATTTATCATTATTGCTACTTTTTAATACTCATCTTTCTATTCGGGTCCTCTTTTAAAGGGGTTGCTCACCTTCCAAACACTTTTTTCAGTTCAGTTATTTTCAGATTGTTCACCATAAACAAAGACTTTTTTCAATTGCTTTTTATTTTTTTACCATTCTCCCAAAATTGAAGTTTAAAGTTTAGTTTTCCGGTCTCTAGTGTTTCAGTCTGGCAGCTCAGTGATCAGGGAGCATCTAAACTGTTGCAATTTGCTACATTTAGTTAATACAATTAGTTGATACATTTCTCAGCAGTATCTGCGGAATTTTAGTAACTATTGTATCAATTCTAACAGCTGCCTTTATTGAAACTCAGGGATTCTGCTCAGCAGGGACAACACACAAATGTTTCAACTAAATGTATCAATTTAAAACAGGGCGTCAGTGACCCCTGCTCTCAGAGCTGCTTTAGAAGGTGAAAAAATTAAACGTTACACTTCAATATTAGAAAAATGGGCACAAATAGAAAAATTGAAAGTCAATGGAAAAATTCTTAATTTCTATATCAGTGCTTGGTTGCCAGGGTAATTTGGACCCTAGCAACAAGATTGCTGAAATTGCAAACTTGGAGAGCTGCTGAATAAAGAGCTAAAGAAACCACAAATAATAATAAAATGGAAACCAATTGCAAAATGTCTCAGAATATCCCTCTCTACTAGCGATGAGCGAGTTTAGCTACAAAAAAACGATAAACTCCAATGGGTGAAAAAAATTGTTGGGGAAAAAAATTTTGCGACAAAAAAATAAAAAAATTGACGCCCATAGACTTCAATGCATTTTGGCGAACTTTCATTGTTTCGTGAATTTTTCGACTAAGCGAAATGGGTCAGATTCGCCAATCACTACTATCTACACCATACTAAAAATTTACATTAAGGTGAAAAACCCCTTTAACTGGCATGATTGCAGTTTGATTTCCCTACAATTATTTCTTATATGCCATGTATTGCTATTATAAAGAGAGAACACCATCTAGTACCATGTATGAGAAAAAAAGTCTACCTGAGATTTGCAAGCATACCTTGAGAAACACAAATGTAAGGTTACATTTCCTAAATTCCAGCTTTCCTTGTTCCAGTGACTAGAACTTCATTTCTGGTGAATGGCACTTACCTCTTATGTTTCAGTTGTTGCCTTCATTGAGCAGCCAAAAGAAACTCTCTACTTCATCAATCTTTAAATATTCTTTCATTTTACTGGGAGCCCTCCTGGCATTTTGCAGAATCATTTCACAGTCTTCTACTTTGTTTATAACTTTATTCTCTCTGGCTATATTATTAGACAGAGGAAGGGCAGAAAGGCTGGTATTAAATAGAGCTTGAGCTGTTCCATGGTGCAATGGCTGAACTTTTAACTTCTTAAAGAACTTGCTGCCTCCGGCAAATCTCAAGACATTATGGCTTCCACACAACACTGAAATTATTCATAATTCTATATCCAAAGATCTGGTATAGCTTTCAATTCGCATAAATTTTTTCATGAATAAAAAAAAGGAGATGTGGGGGTGGGGGTGGAGAGAACAACCTGTATTTTTTTTCTCTCTAACTTTTGTGTTGCAATTAACTGAACCTGAAGCAGTTTTTAGTAGGCGACGAATCCTTGTTTGCACTGTCTGGGCTATTAAAAGTCGAAGCCTCTTCAGCACATTCCAAATAGAATTTAAAAATGTCTACTTTCCGGAAGATATTGCTTGTTAGAGGCATGAAGGATTGGGCTACTAAAATACTAGTGGTAGGGTATGAGGCATGTGCCTAGGGCGTAAAGATTGGGGGTGCTGGCAACTTACCTTTTCTAAGTCAGAGCCTTCGTCCCCTACTACAGGTAGTTGCCTTGTGCTCCATAGGGCACCAGTCAGTTTGACCCAGCTCTGAATGGTCACTGATCAATAAATGTAAATATATAAAGAATTATTCTGCTAAGATTTGGTACTGAAATCGTATAGGATGTGATTGCACTTTGTTTATTCCCACTTAAAATTCATGTGAAACACATTATCTGGTGCATTGTAGAAATACTTATTTCTGTACCTTGGGATTGCAAATATTAATATAGCCAGTTGTGGCAGTTTTAGTCTTTTTCTTGATTAAATTACAGCCCAGGCTAGTGGCTCGCAGGGTGGTGTCTCTATTAGTGTACTTCAGGTGGCAGACACGTGTCTGAATTTGCTTGTTCTGCCTTCCATAAACTCTAATGAAGAAGCTAATGAAAAATCCAAGAAGCTACTTAAGAAGGACTAAAAAACTCTTTCATTGGCTAAGCTCCTCTCCTCTCATTTTTGTATGTTTTTGATATGTATTTGAGACAAAGATTTAAGCTCACCTAAATAAGTGATTACATTATATTCAGCCTGTACTCATGAGCTGTTGCGTTTTATTCCATTCACATTATTTCTTTTTTTAGAAGCAGCATGCTGTTTTTTTTTGCATTCGAAACATGTTCAGAAACCGGGAAACGAGAAGAGAGGGGTATGTTTGGAACTATTTGGAACTAACAAAAATGCATATAAGGTCAAACCAACGCTTCAAAGTGATATAGATGATCAGAGGCAAACTATAGAGAACTCTACCCAAATAACAGCCTTGACTGAAAGACTTGAGTGCTGACTTTGCTCCATTGTTCCTGCAGTCAGGTCAAGCCATGCAACAACAGAAACGGCTGTGCATTCCATTTACAATTAACTTTAATGATGTTTTAATAATTAAAATATTATTAATTTCTATTGGAAAGCTGTTTACAATGACGTGTTTAGATTGCATTTTAAAGTATTTCTGCCACTCCATTCATTCCAATGGGATTTTTAGAGGTATACTTATCAAGTGGTGTTCTCTAACTTTGGGTTATGCTCTGCGGCCAAACCATTATGTTTTCTTGTGAATTTTCTCATTGGACTCTCTTTGATATTAACATTTGTTCACTTCTATATTTATAGCAAAGGTACTTTATAAAAGTTTAAATGAAAAGAAAGTGCTGTGCTGTTAATGAAATTCATGGAGTGAGGATTCTTTTCACAAATTACAGGTGTTCAGTAAACCCACTATAGATAAGTGCTAATAAGCACTTATCTGTAATTTGCTTAGTTGATTTTTGTGTAGCCATAAAGATTGCTTATTAGCTTTGCAGGATGCAGATTCAAAACGTTTCTGGTTTTAAAGGGGAGTGTTATGAACCCTACCTTACTGAGTGATGCTTTATTTCAAATGCCCATTCGGTGAATCTCATACCAGCATTGTCTTAAATTTTATTTGAATGTTTATGTGGGGTCTATTTATAGATGCACTCCTGCCCTGCCCTGTCCCCTCAGTGATGTCAGATGGGGGTGGGTGAGGCACGGGTATATAACTGAAAGCGAACCCGTGTGCTGGGTTGGGGACAGGTCCTAAGTGGTGGGTTAGGGTCAGGTGCAGGTCAACAATTCATCTACCCACACTTTTCTACTGCCTGTGCTGTGTGTTGTGACCGGTGTTCACAAGAACACTGTAATGGTAGGGAAATCCAGAGCTGCCAAAGGCCCACCAGTCCAACCCTGTATACACAATGGGTCTTTAAGTACCTAACTACTTAACCCAGCCATCTTGTGAATTCCACCGGACTAAAAGCACCTGCTTTCAGTATTTTTAGTAATCTCATGTATGCATTCAAGCAATTGATTTAGTTTTTTTGCATAAAAATGCAAAGGCTAAGAAACAGAAAAAGCAACAATATCTTATATAAGAATACTGCACTATTTCTATTTATTTTGCATTTCTTCACAATGCCTAATGAGGGGAAGAAACAACAAGAGAAAAGTTTTTCTTGGATAAAACTAAGGTCTTAGTTGGTACTTTTAGTACAATTTAGGGTTAAAGGCACATCTTACAGATGAAGCCATCAGGATTTCACATTTCCTCTCAGTTCCATTCTTAGTGCTAAATCCTGCCTTGCCCCTAACTTTTTACTTACCCCTCGGTGCAGATTCAGGGATCAAAGTTCACGGCAGCCATCTTCTGGGTCTTCGGTAATCTGAGACTGAGACCGGGAAGCGGCACATGCACAGATGGAGCTGATTCCTGGTTCTCGACAAATGCAACGAAATAGACGGAAATTGCTGAAGCGGCGGAAGAAGACACTAAGACCTGGAAGATGGCTGCCGTCAACTGCGATCCCTGAATCTGCACCAAGGGGAAAGTAAAAAGTTACGGGCGTTTCCCCAGGGTAGCAGCTAGGCTGGGCGGAGGAGGGAGAAGGGTCTACGTAGGTTTTTTTTAGTTAAGGGTTGAATTCTCCTTTAAGGTAAGATTGAGACATCCAACTACAGATAGCGGGCAAGCAAGAGGAGAAATGAGTAAAGAGCTCTGAGTCAAAATTAGGAGAGGAGAGAGAGATTTATTTATCATCAGCATAAAGGTGGCATTGGAAGCCAAAGTAGGAAAGGGCAAATAATAAGGGGCCTAGGATAGAGCCTTGAGGAACCCCAATAGAGATAGGTATAGTAGAAGATTATATTCTGTTGTCAGAGACACTTAAAGGACCAGTAACACCAAAAGATGAAAGTATTTTAAAGGAATGACAATAGTATGTATTGTTGCCCTACATTTATAAATTGGTGTGTTTGCTATAGAAATACTGCTATAGTTAATATAAACAAGCTGCTGCGTAGATGGCATAACTAGATGTTACAACAGCAAAATATATTTTAGGGCCCCCAATATCCATTTTAGCAATAAATGTTGAAAATGTTCATTAATTAGGGTTTCTTGGGGCCCCCTATACCTCCTGGGCTCCCCTGCAGCCACAGGGTGTTGCTTCCTCTATAGTTACATCCCTGGCCTTGTAGCCATGGGGACAGCCATTCAAGAACAGAATAGACAGTAGATAACAGATACATTCTAAAGAATCCCATTGTATACTACAGAGCTTATCTGTTATATGCTGTGTATCCTGTGCCTTTTCTCCTTTTTCAGTTTTAAATGGCTGCCCCCATGGCTACACAGCAGCTTGTTTATATAAACTACAGTGGAGTTTCTGAAGCAAACACACCAGTTGTACCAGTGCTGTGCAATCAGTAAGTTATATTTTAATTACTTTAAAAGACCTTCCTTTTTTGGTGTTACTGTTCCTTTAAAGTTTGATTTGAGAGGCAAGAGGAAAAGGGCAGTGTCATGAAGTCAAAGAGAATGTAGGGACTGGAGGAGAAAAGGATGATCGATAGTGTAAAAAACAGCTAAAATAATATAGAGAGAAGTGTTTTAAGATGATAAAAGGTAGTTAGTTGGGCTAGGCAGCTGTCTGCAGCCCCTAGACCCAAAAAATAGTAACATAGTAAGTTAGGTTGAAAAAAGACACACGTCCATCAAGTTCAACCTTTTAAGTCTATATACAGTATAACCTGCCTAACTGCTAGATGATCCAGAGGAAGGCAAAACACCCCATTTGAAGCCTCTCGAATTTGCCTCAGAGTAAGTAATTGTCACTTGAAGTTCCCAAAAAAAATATCAATTGCATTCAAAGACAATGTTATGATAGGTAATTAAAAAGCTTGTTTGCTGATGTCAGTATCTCTTTAAAGCTATATAATGTATCAGCCAGTAAGACCGATTCAGGGAGAGAATTCCACATCTTCACAGCTCTCGCTGTAAAAAACCCCTTCCTAATATTTAGACTAAACCTTCTTTCATCTAATCGGAATGGGTGACCTCCTGTCAGCTGTAAAGACCTACTTGTTAATAAAGCATTAGAGAGATTATTAAATGATCCCCTTATATATTTATACATAGTTATCATATCTCCCCTTAAGCGCCTCTTCTCCATCATGAAGAACCACAACTTGGCCAGTATTTCCTCATAGCTAATATTTTCCATACCTTTTACCAGCTTAGTTGCCCTTCTCTGGACCCTCTCTAATACAATAATGTCCTGTTTGAGCACTGGAACCAGAACTGTACAGCTTATACTAGATGGGGCCTTACCAATGCTCTGTACAGTGAAAGAATAACTCTCTCCTCCCATGAACCTATGTCCCTTTTAATACAGCTCAAGACCTTATTTACCCTTGATGCTGCTGACTGGCATTGCTTGCTACAGCCAAGTTTATTATCTACAAGGACTCCAAGGTCCTTTTCCATTATGGATTTGACTAGTGCAGTCCCATTAAGGGTATAAGTGGTTTGTATATTTTTACATCCCAGGTGCATGACATTTTACATGGAATCTCATCTGCCACTTAGCTGCCCAGATTGCCAGTTTGTCAAGATTTTGTTGCAAGGATGCCACATCGTGGATGGAATTAATTGGGCTGGATAGTTTTGTGTCATCTGCAAACACTGATACATTACTTACAATACCCTCCCCTAAGTAATTAATGAACAAGTTAAATAAAAGTGGACCCAATATCGAGCCCATTAAGAACCTTACTCCAAGTAGAGAATGTACCATTAACAACCACCCTCTGTACCCGATCCTGTAGCCAGTTTCCTATCCATGTGCAAACGACTTCATTAAGCCCAACAGACCTTAGTTTAGAAAGTAAACTACCAAAAGCAGTGCTTGATCAGGTTACTGATGTTGGACTGCTTTTATTCTGAACACAAATGTGTATGTATAGCTGAAAGTTTGCATTTAAAAGGGAGGCTGGAAACTCTAAGAAACTTGGGTTAGCTGACCTTCCAGCAGCTTCACAGATTTGGGTTAAATATTCCTGTCATGAGGCAGTTCAAAGAGAAAAGAAGTCGAGTACAACAGATTTAAATAGATCAGCATATTTGAAGGTCAGTGAGATGGGAATACAGACGCAATAGCATTTTCTTTCATAATTCCTTACAATTTACATATCTAAAAAAAATCCACTTTCTTTGTATTTCACTTATAAGTATATTTTTTGACTAAAATGAATTGTGATTTAAACTCTTCAGTGCTTAGAATACAGAATGACTCAGGCCAAACTGGAGACTACTTTGTTTTATCAAGGGAAAAAAGGTCATGATTTCAGGCAATCAATAATCTAATATATATATTTTATTATTATCACTGTTCCAGGTAATAGATTAGTACACTAGATGAGCCAGATTCAATAATTCCGAAGGCAGTTTCAAAGAAAAGTAGTTTAAACAATTCATTTTTTATTCTTTGAGAAGACCAGAGTAAAAAGTAGTATCACAGCAATTATATTAAGGCAGTGATCCCCAACCAGTAGCTCATGAGCAACATGTTGCTCTCCAAACCCTTGGATGTTGCTCCCTGTGGCCTCAAAGCAGAAGCTTATTTTTGAATTCCAGGCTTGAAGGAAAGTTTTGGTTGCATAAAACAAAACAAAATCCTGCAAAACAGAGCCTCAATGTAGGTTGACAATCCACATAGGGGCTACCAAATGGCCAATCACAGCACTTATTTGGCACCCCAAGAACATTTTTCATGCTAGCGTTGCTCCCCAACTGCTTTTACTTCTGAATGTTGCTCACGGGTTCAAAAGGTTGGGGATCCCTGTATTAAGGTGAGGTGAAATCTATGGATTTTTAAAAATTTGGTGTCCTCTAGTGATGGGCGGATTTATTCGCCAGGCACGAATTTGCGATGAATTTCCGCGTTTCTCCCCCGGCGAATAAATTCGCAAAACTGCAGAGAAAATTCCAACGTCGCCAACGACAATTTCGCCGCCAGCAATAATTTTACTGTATTACATGTCTGGGGGTTATGGTGCCATCATGCTCTGGCTGCAGTTTCTTGGCTGGATTATGTTACAAAGTAAAGCAGCAGCATCTAATGACAGAACATACTCATCAGTGCATCTTTTGGTGAGCAATGTATGCACATGGTATACTAGAATAAACCCCCAAATTCCTTACCAACCACCCCTGTTCTGTAACTAGAACAGCTGAAGGAAATGTGATCCCAAGCATGTCTTTGACCAACAGGGGGAGTTCCAGCCCAGCAGCTCTTTTCCTTGATCCCGATAAAGTGAGGAGCAGCGTGACATCAATAAAATTGATCTGAGCACTGTGGCTGGATCTAGTGGATCTGCGGAGGCAGCAATGTGCAGCCCTGCTTGTGCCACTCTCATACACAGTAACATGGGTAGAATTGGCATGTTCTAGGCAGTGTGTGTGTGTGTCTACACCTACACATGGAATGATGCGCCGTGTGTTGTGCTGTTGCTGTGTGTGCAATTGTGTAGTGTTTGTGCAAGGGAGAGACAGAGAGAAAGTGATGCAAGGGAGAAAGGGAAGGAAAGGAAGAGGGGTGGTGTGGCAATGAGGCAGAGAGACCGTGAGAATAGAACAAGTCCACATCTCTTGGAGACAATCGCAACACCATTTAATAAGGCTATCGCCCCGTCTGCCAGTCAATTTCCCCCAACCAGCAAAGATTCCGACTTCTCTGTCAGGTGAATTTCTCCTCAAATCGCCTTTCTTATAGTCCCAGTGAGAGCGGGTCAATGCAGATTAGCCGATGTAAATGCCGGCGAGGCGGCGACCTCTTCTCCTGCAAATCTAAGTGAGCTTGAATACAGGCACTTTATTGTCTGAAGCAAGTGGCTTTTTATTTAGGGCTGCGATTGCCAGATAGGTGCAATGCAAATACTATGTGTCAGTGATACTGTTCTGGATCCTTGGCTTCAAAATGGCATTTATTGTTTGCTTGTTGAAGCTGAAGGAGTTACTTATGGATTCTCTTTGAGGCGGACCTGTGGGGTCTCCATCGGCTGCAAAATATATGTTGCTGTTCCAGCTAAACCAGCCACCAGGCACCAGCAGCAGTGTCTGATATTAGGGTCAGGAGACTGTTTCCCTCTCTGAGCTGACATTAGCCAGGAGGAATTAGCCCATTGCTATCTGCCAGCTAATTTTTTCCCCATGGGATCGCTAGTACCACCCTGAGACCCACCATTTCCATTCTCCTCTCTGTCACACTGTAGACTCCAGGAGTGGTCCAGCACCGGCAACTTTTTGATTCCCATTCTACCTGTTCTACATGACGGGACTGCAGTAGAGGGATCTACGTCCTTCTCTTATTGTCCCACATCAGCTTCAGGAAGATCAAAGAAGGTCTAAAGTTACCTGTGAGTAATTTTACAATTAGAAGACGCCTATGTGAAGCCAAGCTATCGACAAGAAGCCCCTGCAAGTCCCACTGTTGAAAAAAGATTACAATTTGCCAAAGAACACATTGACTGGCCTAAAGAGAAATGGCAAAACATTTGTGGACTGATGAAAGCAAGATTGTTCGTTTTGGGTTTAGGGGCCACACACAGTTTGTCAGATGACCCCCAAACACTGAATTCAAGCCACAGTACATTGTGAACACAGTAAAACATGGTGGCACAAACATCATGATATGGGGATATTTCTCATACAATGGTGTTGGGCCTATTTAAAGGAAAACTATACCCCCAAAATGAATACTTAAGCAACAGATAGTTTATATCAAATTGAATGACATATTAAAGAATCTTACCAAACTGGAATATATATTTACATAAATATTGCCCTTTTACATCTCTTGCCTTGAACCACCATTTAATGACTTTATCTGTGCTGTCTCAGAGATCACCTGACCAGAAATACTACAACACTAACTGTAACAGGAAGAAGTGAGGAAGCAAAAGGCAGAACTCTGTCTGTTAATTGGCTCATGTGACCTTACATGTGGTTTGTATGTGTGCACAGTGAATCGTACTATCTCAGGGGGCGGCCCTTATTTTTTAAAATGGCAATTTTCTATTTAGGATTACCCAATGGCACATACTAGTAAAAAAGTATATTATTATGATAATGGTTCATTTACATGAAGCAGGATTTTACACATGAGCTGTTTTACTCAGTATCTTTTAATAGAGACCTACATTGTTTGGGGGGTATAGTTTTCCTTTAATGCATACCAGGGATCATGGATCCGTTTCAATACATGAAAATATTAGAGGTAGCTGTATATACTCGAGTATAAGCCGACCCGAGTATAAGCCGAGGTACCTAATTTTACTCGAGTATAAGCCTAGACACAACTACAGCCCTGTCTCCCAGCAGCGCACATTCCGCCAAAGTGACCCCCCCAGCAATCAACCGGACTTCTTTGCAAAGTTGATGGTGACAGAGAATTGCCAAACAGATTACTGTGTGTATTGTCCCACTGTCCCACTCCATGTGCAGAGGGTGCTGTGTGATATTGCCATCACTGTTAATCTTTCGTATAACCAACAGAGGGCGCTGTGTGATATTGCCATCACTGTTAATCCTTCATATAACCAACAGAGGGCGCTGTGTGATATTGCAGTCACTGTTATTCTTTCATATAACCAACAGTGGGCGCACTGTTATTATTTCATATAACCAACAGAGGGCGCTGTTTGATATTGCAGTCTCTCCCCAAGCGAACTGTTGGTATAGGAATGATTAAAAGTGACTGCAATCTCAGCTACTGCCCGCTGACTCGAGTATAAGTCGAGGTAGACTTTTTCAGCACATTTTGGATGCTGAAAAACTCAGCTTATACTCGAGTATATACGGTATGAGGTAATGTTGCCTTGTTGACACTTGTGACTCAGACTCACAATGTGAGTCTCTACATTGTTCATCTGTTCACACCTCTCTACTCATCATGCCCTATGTTGCTTGTGTGTGCCGTACTCTGCCGGCCCTACTCTGACTGTGTTGGCCATATACTGCCTGTGTGGGCCATATACTGCCTGTGTGGGCCATATACTGCCCGTGTGAGCCATATTCTGCCTGCCTTTTGCCCCTGTGTGTGTTTGGGAGGTAGGCCTGGTGGGGTTGCTCTGGGGATTTGTTAGCATTTGGAAATTGTTATTATAGGGTCCCTAAGGTGTTTAATTATGTCCTGAGTGTTGCTGTGCTATATACAGGGGAAGGCAAAATAGATTTATGAATGAACACCTGCCCTTGCTGAATATGTAGTATTATAAGGGAGGAGGAACTCTAAATGGAAAAAAATATCCAATAATTCCAGTACTAGTAAAAATCCACCATGTTCCACTGTAAATATATATGTGTATTATGGGATAAATACGCTTTCTTTAATTTTAGATAAGACTCTGCTGCACTCCAAATATCTGCTCATTAGCAACCACTGTAGTTGATTGCCTTGTTTTGCACAGGACCCTATACAGCATTTAAGGTCTTATATAAAGGTGAAGTGCATATTTTTTCCCAATACCTTTATATAGACATGCAGCATTGCCAGAAAACCACCGAACTTAGCTTTAGTCACACAGCTCCCAATACTGTAATCCACTGAATCCACAGCTGTTACCTTGCAAATCACACTTAGGGGGGTTATTTATTAACAAGTCATATCAAAAACAATTTTCAACACAAATAATAGAAACAGGGAATTCTTTTCCAAATAACTCAATAATAACCAACACTGAAAGGTAAGTCTAACTTAGAAAATCCTCCTTATAACCCCTTATATCTGGCTACCCTCTATTTGGAGTCTGTTGCACATGCAGCTATAACTATGGTGAAAGGTTTAATAATAGTGATGGGCAAATTTATTCGACAGGCACGAATTTGCAAATTCCCGCAATTCGCCGCCAGCGAAACAGCTGTGAAAATTTGGCAGCGACAATTTCCCGGCATCAAAAAAATGGACAGTGGCGAAAAAACTGAGACGCCGGCGTCGTTTCGCAAATTTTTTGCCATTTCACGAATTTCACACGAATTTTTCGGTGAAGCAAAACGTCCCAAATTCTCCCCATCACTATTTGATAACCATGCTATGCAATATATTACCAAAAGCATCTAGCAAATCTGGTGCTTTCATATCCTTTTGTAAAAGATGATGGCCAACAACTAATATTCAGCACTATAGTGGATACGTAAGTTGGCCGAAACATTGATTTTGCACAATAAAAAGGATTTTTTAATTTTTTTAAGCAAGCCCTGTGAATGCTGAGTTATTTCTGTGGATATATATATAGAGTATGGTACATGTTTTGTTGAGCAAAAATATATATTAGTAGTTTAAAGGTTTGTAGAAAAATGTATTTTCTAATATAACATTGATGTAATTCAATGATAAAGAAAAAAGATCACAAAAGAAATGGAAGCTGCAATCTGCATTTGTGGCTCTTCTTAGAAATGCTGCTTGCAAAAGATTTCACACATAGACATATTGCTAGGACACAAACAAGAAAGAAGTAGAAAAAAAACAAAACAAAGAAGCACCTAAATAAATCATATTATATTTTCTACCCAGAGAACTGATTTCCATGAAGATTTTTTTTTCTATTGCAGATGTTGCATTTGTTTTCTCTTTTCTCCTTGACACAAACATGTGAGACACACATTCATAATCTATAAAGTTCTTTTTAATATTTGATACTGTTTTATGTGAAAAGATAAAATTAAAATATTTTTAAAAAAAATATCTTCACTTTCAAATAAAAGAGAAACATTTTACGTTTATGTGGCATTGCGACTAATTTCAGGATAATTCTGTGTAAATGTCTGCTTAATAACTCTGCATGTAAACAAATCCTACTGATGAAGACTGGGCTACATGGCATAAAGTGCAGGTTTCACTTTTTTGGATTGGCCGTTTGGTTTAACGACATTTGTTTTTATGATTTAAATGTTATTAAAGGGATACTGTCATGGGAAAAAATTTTTTTCAAAATGAATCAGTTAATAGTGCTGCTCCAGCAGAATTCTACACTGAAATCCATTTCTCAAAAGATTTTTTTGTATTCAATTTTGAAATCTGACATGGGGCTAGACATATTGTCAATTTCCCAGCTGCCCCAAGTCATGTGACTTGTGCTCTGATAAACTTCAAACACTCTTTACTGCTGTACTGCAAGTTGGCGTCATATCACCCCCCTCCCTTCCCCCCTCAGCAGCCAAACAAAAGAACAATGGGAAGGTAACCAGATAGCAGCTCCCTAACACAAGATAACAGCTGCCTGGTAGATCTAAGAACAACACTCAATAGTAAAACCCATGTCCCACTGAGACACATTCAGTTACATTGAGAAGGAAAAACAGCAGCCTGCCAGAAAGCATTTCTCTCCTAAAGTGCAGGCACAAGTCACATGATCAGGGGCAGCTGGGAAATTGACAAAATGTCTAGCCCCATGTCAGATTTCAAAATTGAATATAAAAAAATCTGTTTGCTCTTTTGAGAAATGGATTTCAGTGCAGAATTCTGCTGGAGTAGCACTATTAACTGATGTGTTTTGAAAAAAAAAACATGTTTTCCGATGTCAGGATCCCTTTATATTTGCAATTTTTTTACTACATAAATGACAGAATAAACCCCTATAAGTAAGGAGCTTAACAAACTCAATACTGCAACATACAGTACATATAATCTGTTCTCCTGACCTATGAGTCTTGAAAGATGGTGAAAGGGTTTATGTCTTTGACTTCCTTGTGGAGCTTGCATCCAGTCATACCAAGAATATGAAAGCCAATTCCTTTTTAATTTGGGTGAGATTATGTATGTGTAACTGTCATCAGTATATTGTGTTTATATATTCATGGCATCTTGTGCATGCTTGTGGGCACATACATCAAAATATATACCAATTATTTACATATGCAGTGTTTTTACACATCCACTCCCCATCCACACTAGGGTTTGTGGACTGTTGTATAATAATATGACCACGTCTCTATAAGATTATTCAACAAATAACCAGTCAAGTACAAAGTCAAGAAGGTCACCTTCTGCATATGACAGGTTTAGAAAATCTCATACCTAGATTTACGCTGGATAAGGGAGCTACAATTGACCTAAAATATCAGGGTAGTGAGCTTCACAGTGCACTTGCCTAGGTTGAGTTCACCTTTGATTAATACAATTAAGATTTGTTCGATGAAGGTGTATATTACTTAAGTCCCTCTCAGAACACACAGATTAAAGGAAAACTAAAGGGTTTTAGTTATCATAGGTCCCCTGCAGAGGTACCCTTCCTAAATTCCTAGGCCCATACTAGTTTTTAAGCCGATGCGACGAAAAGACCCGAAGTCACGGAAAAAGCCGAAGTCCCGAAGTCACGAAGCGCCAAAAAGACCCGAAGTCACGAAAACAGCCGAAGCCGAAGTCCTGAAGCAGCGCAAAGACCCGAAGTCACGAAAACAGCCGAAGCCGAAGTCCTGAAGCGGTGAAAAGACCCGAAGTCACGAAAGGAGGCGAAGTTGAAGTACTGAAGCCATGAGTTCAATTCTACTGAACACCAGTTTGTGTTTTTTTTTTTTTAATCCCCTGGCCACCAATGTATTATTTTAATATTCTATAGGCCCCTGCCACCAATCTTTTTTTTAAAACTTTTGTTTTTGGGGCCCCAATTTTTTTTTTAACTCGTAAGGGGCCCCTTGCCACCATTGTTTTTCGTTTGGGTTTTTTTTTTTAAAAAAAAATTAATTTTCTTTTTGGTGGCCCCAAATTTTTTTAACTTGTAAGGGGGGCCCTGCCACCAGTTTTTTTTTTTTTTCAAAAAAAATTATTTTTTTTTTAAATTTTTTTTGGGGCCCCAATTTGTTTTTAACTTGTAAGGGGGCCCCTGCCACCATTTTTTTTTTTTCAAAAAAATTTTTTTTTCTCCAAATTTTTTTTGGGGCCCCAATTTGTTTTTAACTTATAAGGGGGCCCCTGCCGCCAATGTTTTTTTTTTTTTTCAAAAAAAAATTAATTTTTTTTCAAATTTTTTTTTGGGGCCCCAATTTGTTTTTAACTTAAGGTGGCCATACACGGGCCGATAAAAGCTGCCGACAGACCGTGTCGGCAGCTTATTGGCCCATGTATGGGGGCCCCCGACGGGCTTCCCCGATCGAGATCTGGCCGAAAGTCGGCCAGATCTCGATCGGATGGGATTAAAAATCCCGTCGGATCGCGGCCGCATCTGTTCGTTGATGCGGTCCCGCGATCCGACCGCCCGTTTGGTGAACGCTAGGATCCGATCGTTGGGCCCTAGGGCCCACGATCGGATCAGCCCGATATTGCCCACCTCAAGGTGGGCATATCGGAGGGAGATCCGCTCGTTTGGCGACATCGCCAAACGAGCGGATCTATCCGTGTATGGCCACCTTTAGAAGGGGGCCCCTGCCACCAATGTTTGTTTATTTTTTTTTTGTTGGGGCCCCAAGTTTTTTTTAACAGGGGGCCCCTGCCACCAATGTTTTTAAAAAAAAAAAAATTTTAATTTTTTTTTTTTTGGGGCCCCAATTTTTTTTATAAGGGGGCCCTGACCATCAATAGCTTTTTACAACTTGTGTGGGGGGGGGTTACTTTTTTAGCGCTGATGTCTGTGTGGTCTTTTAACTGCGATGTGGGCGGGATATGGGGCGGAGCTTGGTCGTCAGTGTGGGCGGGGCCCAGGGGGCCCCAAAAATTTTGTTGTACGGGGCCCCGTGATTTCTAATGGCGGCCCTGATGGGGATGGACATCAGGTCCCCCATTCTGGTGCACAAACAAGACTTTGAGATGATGCAAGGCTTGCCTTAATAACAGTGTCCACAAAATGGCTCCTGCCTGCTTGCTATAATTATTATTTCCCAGACCGAAGGAAACAAAATTTGAATATTTCATATAGTGTATTTAAAGTTTATTTTGCTTGACTTACGTGATAAAATAGTATTTGGAATCATTTTTTCGGGTGACAGGTTCCCTTTCTGCCCTGCTCCAGCCATTCCTGAAAAGAAAAAGTAATGCATCATGGTTGCTGGCTGCCATATCTGGATTTGGTCATCAAGCAAGTGCAGTTGAAGTTTATCTGGTCCTGGCTTGAACTGCATATGGTCCTGTTTGGCAGTTGCAACCAGAGAGACAAGGACAGGGAAAGTGAAATGATCAACAAAAGTAGCAGCAGCAGTCACCAATACCTTGCATGCCTCTGTAATTCCTCTTATTCATGTTAATCGTGGAACTTGCAAGGTATTATTGTTTTGAAAACTGTGGTCAGTTAGAGTTGACTCATATAGCTTGCTAGGCTTTGGAACTGTTGAGGTGCCTCCATGCACTTACCATAAAGCTATGAACCCTTGTACAGAAAGCATGCCTTTCATCATAAAACACCTGAGAGGAATTCTTTTCTAAAGTCAAAAAAATATTGCTGCTAAAACATTAGCTGTAAAAATCAATGCAGTTAAAGAAAAGCATGCAGAAGAATGTGCTTTTCTTAGCTTTTCATTTACTTTGAGAAAAAACCTGACCAATGACTTGCATTAAGAAGCAAACTGAAAGGGAATTTACCATCGTTTCCTACGATTTCCCCCAAAAAATTAACCTCTACAGTGCATTAAACAACGAAATGCACTAGAATAGCTTTCCTTTGTGCTTCAGTAAGCTTTGGGTCAGCGATTTCTGCACATACATTCAATGAGTGTAATTCATCCATTCTGGCATCTGGCTGTTAGGGGAGCACTGAGCAAAAAGCAAATCATGGGATTCCAGATATTTGAAATGGCCTTTCACTGTGTGTTACATTCGGACAGTTCTGAGAGGCGAATTACGAGGCCAGAATTCACCTTAATAAGGCCTCGAGAGATTTGCGTTTGGAGCCTGTTCACACCTTTTATTTGTTAACAGAAAATTTACCTTTTGCGCTGAACTATGGATATAGGTCACAGGAAGAACATTTTGTGAAATGAAGTGTCTTAAAGTGATACTGACGCTAAAAAGCTACTTTTTAAAATAGTAATGTACATTACAAGTTACCTATAGGTCATGTTGATCATTTTTTGCTGAAAGGTCTGTTTTTGTAAAAAAAAATTTTTGTTGATGTTCCTAAACCTGATTGTTTTGCCAACCTGACTGTCCCACCATCTCAGCCTGTCGGGGAGTCAGATAGGGAGTCAGATGGGTTATGTAAAAGCTTTGAGCAAATACTTTATGGCAAAATTATAAGTAGCAATAAATAATTAATAAATCACAAACATTTAATTTTTTTTTTCTTCGAAATTTTTTTTTTTTCCCCTTTAAAACTCTGACCAGAAAAAAACAGACTTTAATAAATAACCCCCTATATATCTGCACTTTTGTACTGGCTAATATGTGAAGGAGGTAGAAAACTGTTTGTTCTTTTGTGATAAAATGAAACTTTACCTATACCGGGCAATGAAACAATCCTGAAAACTGATTAAATGATTACCATGCAATATTTTTCAACAAATCTATCAGACATAGCAATTGATAGAACGGATTCTGTTTGGTACAAAAATGATTACTAAGATCTGGTCAGCAGCTGAGTGACCACATGGCAGTGATACGGGGGATGATCTTTTGAAAATGAGACTAAGAAAATATGGCACTTTGCAGGAAAGGAAAAATACCCTTTTACAAGCTGCAATATGGGACCAACTTCATTAGCACATATGCTTCCATGAGGTCTTTTGACCCTGGATAAGACAATGGAAATGACATAAAGTGAATGGGAAAGAGGAATAAACTGCATAAATCTTTCTCTGTGGATCTTGACCTCCTACAACACAGGACACACTATAACAATGCCAGTATTTTGGAACCATGCAGGTAAAGCTAGTATGCCTAAAGACTGTTATATCAAATGCATTATACAGTAATGAATTTATTGATGTTGTGTATATTATCGCTTATTTAATAAAGCAGTTATGGTTATGGAAAGAAAAGTGCAAATCTTTACACTTATTTTTGAGTTAATAAAAAAGGAATATAGAAATTCCTACTTTACTTTACCTTGTAAGTGTCGTTGGAGATAGGAAAAGTAGATTACCGCTGGCACTCAACAAGACAATTATCAGAATGCTATTAGTCAGTTTCTGGTAAGAACAGCCTGGCGTCATCTCCAATTTGCTTCAAAAGCACTTCCTTTATGACTCCAAACAGCTGTTGAAACCTGGACCAGCTTTTCTACATTAATGAAAGGGCACACAAATAGTTTCAGTAAAGCCTTTACTGCTAAACTAATGGTATTTGGGTTACTGCAAGACTTTTCATGGAGTCGTTAGCTTTAGTAAGCATATGACTCACCTTTTATTGTTCACTATTGAAATAACATTAATAAATAAATGTTTATTAGTTTATGGATTAATTTGTACAATTAGGTACATATGAGAGTGAAAAGGTGGGCCTGCACGCAACTTCACATTGTGGCCAATGTACCTTGAACTGTGCCATATTTTGTTAGATGCTTTTGCTAAAGCTTCCCTCTAGATGTATTTTAATCATTGGACTCTGCTGCCATCTCCTAGGAACCATAACATGGGTAAGTAATTACAATACACTTCTCAGGAAAAATGTCAAGGTCTTTTTGCATTTCAACCAAGATTTTGATTCAGGTTGACAAGGTACATTTCAGACTTTTTTTTACGATAGCCAAAGTCAAATGCTTTTTGCCTGTCAAATTGAATCAAAATTAGACAGCTGCTTGATCCATAGCTTAATAAAATGTCTCTATTCTCTTTTTCAGTGGAGTGTAAACATAAATATTGAAGTAGCTATACACATTTGCTAATATTTAATCGATTACTTAAAGATTAATACAACTTGGTAGAGTATATTAGCTAAAATAAATATAGGTTAGTTTTTATGTTTATTGGTTGTTCGTTAAAATCACAGACACTAACATTACCCTAACATTATGAAGTATCCCTGAACCATAGTCTTTGTGAAGGTTTATTGACCAATCATCTCCCTGGTGTCTTTTCCTATGCATGAGACTTCTTATCACCTATGGTCTCAGGTAGTATTTTGCACTATATCTTGCATAGTGTGTTAT
This sequence comes from Xenopus laevis, assembly GCF_017654675.1. Classification (NCBI taxonomy): domain Eukaryota; kingdom Metazoa; phylum Chordata; class Amphibia; order Anura; family Pipidae; genus Xenopus; species Xenopus laevis. The sequence goes on from NC_054374.1 coordinate 76,671,022, forward strand.
ATTTCTCTTTCCTAATATAAGTTCCTGTAAAATATATCAGTAATATACATTTGTAAACATGTCCTTTTAAAATATTACAGTAATATACATTTGTAAACTTACGAGCAGCAAGGGAGAGGAGATAAACAACCCTCCAGCATCAGTGAGAATCTAGAACAGTGATCCCCAACCAGTGGCTAGTGAGATCGTGTTGCTCTCCAACCCCTTGGATGTTGCTCCCAGTGGCCTCAAAGCAGGTGCTTATTTTTGAATCCCTGACTTAGAGGCAAGTTTTAAATGCATAAAAACCATGTGTACTGCCAAACAGAGCCTCCTGTTGGCTTTAAGTCCACACAGGGGCTACCAATACCCAAGCACAACCCTTATTTGAAAGCCCCAGGAACTTTTTGCATACTTATGTTGCTTTCCAACATTATTTTACACTTGAATGTGGCTCACAAGTAAAAAAGGTTGGGGACCCCTGATCTAGAGAGATATCACACCAGTTGATACACTCAATGCTAGAAAAATCTATTTAGACAAGAGGGAGTTCCATCAAATATGCATGGTTAAAACTATTTTAATATTTGTTTGTTTCCAAGGTCAGTAATATCAACAACAATCCGCAATTTAAATTGTAGCTAAAAAAACGGTTGAATGGAAAGATGATTGAAACCATTAAAAATTAAATGAAACGGTTACAGTAGTTATAGCATAATAAAAGCACATAAACAATCAGCACATTGTATTTACTGCCACCTGTTAAAAACCTTGGTTGCATTTTGTTTGCACCTGGCCAAACTTTGCTCCATTCATTACATATGGGGTACACATTCATTTTAGTTGCAAATATACTATTTTTTTAAGGGAAAGGTTAATGTCACACATTTATTCCAATCCACTCCAATCTACTCTGTATTTTATAAGCACTTTAGGGCATACCATTGATGAGCACATGCATGTGCATATTTCAGGGCTGAAATCCACCTAGTAAACTACACCACTGACAAGTGTATGTCTTGCCTGACAGTGTTAACTGAACACAGGGTGGGTCGGAGTGAATAGGCATTTTTCCTACCAAGTATGAAATTAGCCAGTGTTGCATTTAAAAGCATTACCATGCAAAATCTGTTTACATAGCAGATGGGTTATATTGTTTACTTCCTTTCCTGTCAATTGAATTATTTTTTTCTTTCTCTGTCATAATTGTAATGCAACACTAAACTAATGAATCTCAAATTCAGATCTGGCTATAGACAGAGCATAAGTTTCAAATATATTATACTCCTTGAATTTGATGTTTTAGGTTAAGAATAGTCAACATTAAAGTGAACACAAATTATTATAGTGATTGCAGTAATAAAGTACTTAAATATTATATATTACTGTAATATCATATAATGTGTAATACCAACATCATTACATTCAACATATAAATGTATATATGTAAAAGTGCCTGGCGTGTTTGGGCACTGATGGGACACTTCAGAGTAATTATCATTTCTACCCCTTGTGCTTTTGTAATGGTTTGTATTAATCCAAATCCTTGTTCAAGCTAATGGTGATGATATAACTAGCCCTATATAATCTTCTTTCATAATTCAGCCTTGCATTACCTACAGGGTCCCCCAACCAACCAACTCAGTACCACGGATAGAGCCCCAATTGAATTATATCCAACTAATCTAGAACACTCAACTCCATTTCTGTCAAGCTCTGCTGGGATCTGAACTAGGGACCTTTGGGTTTCTGGCTCGATGCCTTAACCGTTTTGCCAGGTGAGCAGCCTATAGGGTTACTCACTATATGTTAGAGTAGACAGTATTCTCGTCACTATCGGCGCTGATCCAGGACACGGCACACAGACAACAGCGTCAATGCAAAAGGTTGGCTTTATTTGAACACACACATGCGGTTGTGGATTACAGCGGTGGATACACAAGGCTGTCTGACTAGTCAGACAGCCTTGTGTATCCACCGCTGTAATCCACAACCGCATGTGTGTGTTCAAATAAAGCCAACCTTTTGCATTGACGCTGTTGTCTGTGTGCCGTGTCCTGGATCAGCGCCGATAGTGACGAGAATACTGTCTACTCTACACTGAATACCGGCGGGAAGTGGCCGGCGTCTCGTACGGGCTGCGACCAGGAAAGCACAGCGCTACTGGGTGAGCTCCGATGCGGATCGCATCATTCTTTATATAATTACTCACTATATGTTACCTGGCCTCTGCAGCCCCAGCCCAGCTGCAGCCTGATTGGTTGGAGTCAGCCAATCAGGGCTGACTCTGCCCTATTTAAGGCCAGCCCTCCGAACACTCCTTGCCAGAGCATTGTTTCCCAGACTAGCAGTATGGTATTGTCCCCAACTAAGGGTTTCAGCTCTTGCCTCCTTGCCTTTTCCTGTGTCTTTCCCTCCCAGTTCTGCTCTAGTCCTAACTGTTACCTTGCCTTGACCTATTTCAGCCTTGACCTGACCCCTGCCTTGCCTGTTCCTGATTTCTGCTTCCTGTTCTACCTTGTACCTTTCCGTGACTTCACCTTGAACCAAACTTGCCTTTCCTGATTTCTGCTTCCTATTCTGCCTTGTACCTAACCCCTCCTGCTCTCTAGTCCTCTTGCTATCCTGCTCTCCAGTCCTCTTGCTATCCTGCTATCCGCTCCAGTCCTCTCCTGCTATCCGTTCCAGTCCTCTCCTGCTATCCGCTCCAGTCCTCTCCTGCTATCTGTTCCAGTCTCCTCCCGCTATCTAGTCCTCCAGTTCCCAATCTCAAGTCTGCTCCTGAGCTACACCTGCACTGTCTTGTCCTATACTTCTAGTCTGATCCTGATCTGATCTATGCCCACACCGTCCTGTCCCATCCAGTCTGTTCCTGTCCTGACCTTTGCCCTCTTCATCCTGTCTAGTCCAGTCCTAACCTGCGTCCTCTTCATCCTGTCTAGTCCAGTCCTGACCTTCGCCCTCTTCATCCTGTCTAGTCTAGTCCAGTCCTGACCTTCGCCCTCTCCGTCCTGTTACACTCTGCACCTGTTCCAGTCTGACTCAACGCCCTCTTCAACCTGTACCTGCCTTCCCTTTACGTGTTCCCTAGGCACATACAACTCCTGCCTCAAGAACTCACCCTTCCCTCATCATTCTCCACAGCGCCCCCTACCCAATCTTTGACAATTTCCTTATGTGCATTATGAGGAACATGATAGATTATGCCTTTCTTAAAAACATCCATAGAGGACATTACATCACTGGTGGTGTTGCCCTGAGCTTTTCTATTATTTCTACCCTAGGGAAACCCAGTAGATTAGTGCTACAAGGTGAGTAGGGGCTTTATTATGGTAGCAAAACCTTATTTGATACACTCTACAATATTGTCAAACGTAATCTAGAATTTATTTAGATACATAAACAGTGAAGAAATTGTTATATGCACTGTACTAGATAATATTTCAGCGTGATTGTATTCATTTCTAGTCTCAAAAGCCTTTTCATAATGTATACCTTTCTCGGTGCTTAAAAATTATTTTATTTGCCTTTTCAGAACTTTCCAAATTGGATTTATGACTGTTTAACACAGTTAGAGATTCTTAACCTTGGCAGCTATTAAATGTTAAAATGAAATGTGAAACATTTTAGAAACACTACTAAAAACAAACTGACAGTCTCCCCCACCTGATAGATTTAAGTTACGAATTGCTGCAAAAGCTAATTCATGGCAGCCAAGGGGGAGAAGCTATATATTTTATGGAGAACATTAGCAAAGCTTATATATTCTTCTGCCTTCCAAATAGGCATTTCATATAAGGTTTGAATACTTTAGCTTCTGATTGTCCAAGGATCTCCATTTATATTTGACAGCACATGGAAAAAGAAAAAAAGTAAAGTTATTCCCTTAATTTTGCACAACGGGTGGTTAACAAAAGACTGCATGACAAACAATAGAGGAGGTATTTTAGAGAAGAGACCATGTAACATGAAGTGCTTTTCTTCTGATATCTAAAATTGGCAAAATATATATTCAGATGTCATAGATGACATCATATCTCACTCTCTTTACCTTTGGTAAAATCCAATAAAGCTTCCTGTCATCATGTAACAGAGTAAGGGTTATGAGGGATATTGGTCAGCAGGAGGGTACAGGAAAGCACTGACTAGCTTCCCAAGGATAAGCTCCAGCCTTTTATCATGATGGAAATCAGGAGTGGTAGAAAATTAGTGTACATATGAGGTGCATCAGTTTACCTTCATCACCCGATCTCCTAAATAAAAAAGTGGAGCTCAAAATGCAAATGTAGAAAAATTAAAAACCTGTATGAAGACATTAAAAGTGTAAGACTTTTAATTCTGTTTATTTTCCTGGTATTGTTATGAAATGGTGAGACTCACTCCAATGCATAATCCATCTTGGAAAGGTCACAAGCTGAAGTTTTAAATGCAGGAGAAACAAACATTGTGTATGTAGCAAGAAACACAGAGACATAGCGGCACAGTGGTGTTATGAAGGATCCTCAGCACAGATTGGTGAGCACTTTCGGACATGGGGGTCCGTCTGAATGAGGAGTAAAGAGGGTTAACAGGGGCCTATACCACTCTCTTTTACATACTGTTGGCAATGTTAAAGCTGATATATGCATTTTATAATTCAGTGACTGTGTGACAGTGTGTTGTTTTTCAAAGAGAGGTTAAGCCAGTTTCTCTTTTAGGGCAGAGACACACGCTCAGATTTGGGGAGATTTAGTCACCTGGCGCTAAATTGCCTCTTCTGCGGGGCGACAAATCTCCCCGAACTGCCTCCCGCCGTCTAAATTGCCGGCAGGATGGCACTCAGCGCTCTTCGTTTTCCGAAGACGAGGAAATATATATACACAAGGTGGAGAGAGAGAGCAGGGAGCTGCATGTGTGCCCAAAGAGCTGGAAGGCCCCGCCAGGAGCAGTCATTTGGATCAGGCTGGCACAGGTTAGCCAGATACTGTGCCTGGAGAGAGAGATTGTGAGTGGAGTTGTGATATATCTATATATCTATCTATCTCTATCTATCTCTATCTATCTCTATCTATCTCTATCTATCTCTATCTATCTATCTATCTATCTATCTCTCTCTCTCTCTCTCTCTCTATCTATCTATCTATCTATCTATCTATCTATCTATCTATCTATCTATCTATCTATCTATCTATCTATCTATCTATCTATCTATCTATCTATCTATCTATATATATATATATATATATATATATATATATATAAAACCAAAGGAATGGTGCACTCCGTAGACAAAATTAATACCTGGGTGCCAGCATGGGAAATAAGCAGTGAACAAGGATTGCATCAGGAGCAAAAACAAATAAACATGTTTGTTTGGTTTTGCTCCTGACTTAGATCCCTGTGGGGGATTGAAACATTGAGGCTTAATAATATTTTTTTTGTTTGTTTTTTCACTAAAACCCTGTGAGTGCTACAATCCTTGTTCACTATATATATATATATATATATATATATATATATATATATATATATATATATATATATATATATATATACCGTACATACTGTGCTTGAATGCAGAAATCTGATGTACTTTTACATAAATCTATGCAACTATCTGATGTACCATTAGATAAATACAATATGGTTGCACTGCTTCTTTCAGTTTGCAGTTTTTAAAAGCAGCATTAAAAAAAGGGTACTATAGTATTGCTTTTTTTTAAAAATAATTCCTGTGCCTTTGATGTCCGGTCTATAGTTGAGTTGAATGTACATTTGCCTTTTTGTCATTTTCACCTCACAAGACTCTACACTTGCTGACACACAGACACACAGACACACAGAGCATCATTAAGGCATTTCCCGCATTGAATTAAGAACATGTTCCCTTCTGCTGCCTCAAATAATGAGCTTTCCCCAGGTGGCTCTCTCTTACAGACAGATCTGATACCCATCCTCATTTGCATATCTGAATTATTAAAGCATGTCTTATCAATAATTAAACCCAAGCATGTTTTGCTTGCTCTATTCTTGTTTTTTTCTACTCGGGAACACTGGAAAAGAAGGAAAAATGTTGGAACCTATTTGATTGCCAGAGATATCAATAGTGCTTCAAACTGTAAACAATGTTTTCCTCTTCATTTGCACCTCATCTATTAAGAGTGAAACAAATCTCTAACATGAAATATATAATCTCTGTTGAGTCGATAAATGTCTAAAAAAATTACTAAAATGCATATTTTTGTTAGCAATGGCATAACTAGCCTCAGCCGGACCTGGCAAGGCCCAGGCTCGGCTGAGGCTAGTTAAGCTAGTTAAGCTAATTATGCCACTGCCCGGCTGCAGGATGTGCAGCTGGCACCCCTCCAGAATTTGGCAACACTGTCATGCTGACGGATCCACTGAAAACTTTTCGGATATTGCGGGTCTGGCGGGACCGAAGGGGATATGACCCCTGGTGCGATCGCATCAGCTGCACCCTGGCAGTTAAAGCACTGCTAGTTAGAACAGGCATACGTTAGTCAAGTTTATCCTATTACAAGTGCGTATGTGCTTTGCATCATGCTAGGGCAGGGGTCAGCAACCTTTATTATCAAAAGAGCCATTTTCCCCCGTCTTCCACTAAAGAAAAACAGTCTGGAGCCGCAAAACAGAACACAGCTTATAAACTTTTAAAAGTTTTAAAAATGTTTTAATTTTAACTGTTACAACAACAGAATACAACAAACAAAAGTGCAGCGTGCAAGTGTAGGCCTACTTTGAAATAAATTAAACACTGAATAGCCCTATTAATGCTAGTGTTCTCATCTGTTTAAAGGCAAGGGCTATCAACGTCATTAAAATATGCGTCACATCCACGTCTATAGCCCTCGCACCTGCTGCAGCTGGACTCTAGAGGCTTCTCTCTGTCTTGTCTGGCACTCCTGGGACGTATATACAGCCCTCGCACCTGCTGGCAGCTTCCTGAGTGTGCGACCGTGGAAAGCTAACCGGTAGCACACTCAAGAAGCCACCAGCAGGTGTGAGGGCTGTATATACGATGTGACAGGCAAAGCCACAAGACTGAGCCGAGGCAAGTAGGATGAAGAGCTGCGGGTTGCCTACTCCTGTGCCAGGGAGTACTGACACTGGGCTTCTGCTGAGCACCTATAATGTCATCCATGATATATATCATATATATCAGAGATTACACTGGATCGTGAATCTTATTCCTTTTCAGTAGAGTCCTACAAACAATGTAACTGTGGTAGCAATGGAACACTAATAATAGTAGTAGTAAATATGGTAGCATTGTTAACTATGAAAATAATAGGAACCGCAGTACAGATGAACTTCTGCCCAAGTAATGCTGAAGTCAGTTGGGCTTATTTATAAACACTGGGCTATTTTGAACCTTGCAGTAACCCATGGGAACCACTCGGATGTTAACTTTCATTGTTCAAACTACTATTGGCTGAAAAAAGCCAGTCACTGCTTGGTTCCCATGGGTTACTTCCCAGGTGCAAGTTTGCCCAGTGTTTATAAATGAGCCCTAGTGTGTGTCAAGGCATGGTAACAGCAGAGAGGGGCATTTTGTCCATTCTGTGTTCCAACGGAGGCAGACAAAATGCCATGTGTGCTATTACACTAAGGGGCCTATTTATCACGCTGTGTAAACCAGTGGAGAAAATTGTCAATGGTGATGTTGCTCATAGCAACTAATCAGATATTTGCTTTTGTTTTCTAACTTGTAGGTGACTGTTGAAATTGCTGATTGGTTGCTATAGGCAACATCACCATTGATGTTTTTCTTCAATTTTTTTTTACAGCATAATAAATAGGCCCCTAATGTAAGCTAAAGTCTCCCTTGTACTGTAGGTCCAGAAACCGTTTAGCTACAGGTACAGATATAATAAAAAACATTGATTGATCAGACAGTGAGGCAAATCTCACAGTTTACTTAATTTCCTAGCTGGGGTAATGACATATCTAATAGTAAAAATAGGCCAAAGCTCACTCTGACTTGAGGCTGAGCCTCCCTGCCACTGCTCCAACCCAGTGGGGAGGGGGGGCAGCCCCAGTTTGGGAACCACTGCGCTAAGGGCAAATTATCACATTCTCATAATCATTAATTTTATCTTAAACCCAAAAGTGAAATGAGCCTTACAACTCCTGCTGTAACTCAACTTAAGAGAGATGGCAATTGGCTACATCCCATCACTAAAATAAAAATCCATTCCCTTCGTTGGAGTATGAACTCGTGATGATGACACTGAGCTGGCTTTTAGTTCTATATTAGCAGGATTTTACAAAATTCATTATTCATACTGCTTAAAATCAATAGATCAATACATATGTAAACCCTGAATTCTGTTAATTAGAACTTTTCAAATCAAGCCTTTTCAAAAAAGCCTTTGCATGATTATTTTTTTTTCTTTCACTTGCAAAGCTAAAATCATATTTATGGAAATGTTGATGAAGTAAACACTTTCATGCATTCTAATACAGCATTTTAATTTATTATTTTTTGGCCTGTATGCTTCATATACTTTACATTAACTTTTAATAGGGTATATTGAACCAGAATATGCATTTCATTTTCTGTGAAAACATACACGCACATACAGATGCACACACATACGATGCTGGAAAAAAATAAAAGAAACAAATACTTGGGATGTGTGCTACTTTGGTATGGCCCCTGAGTTAATAAGCAGTTAACGGGCCCCAAGAAATACTAGCTAAATACTGAGTAGTTTAAAGAATAAGCATTGATAGGATAAAGAAATAATAGTGAATTCACAATAATTATTTCAAAAATAGCCATGTTATTTTTGTTGAGAAAAAGTAGTGCTCTGCAAAAAATGTATCTAAATTTACTGGCCTTAAAGATTTGGGCCTTGTATCAGCCCTTGACCACCCCTGCTCTTTAGCAGTGAAGATCTGAATATTTCACCAGTAGCTCTGTATAAGGTGATACAGAACTTGAACTCTTGCTTGAAATACAATTTCTATCTCTCATCTTCTAGGGTCGAAGTGAATTAGAGGGAAATTTCTAAGTAAAAAAATTCGAACTTCGAAGAAATTTTTTGGATACTTCAACCATCAAAAAGGATACTACGACTTTGAATTTACTTCGACTTCGATTCAAAGTAAAAATCGTTCGAATATTCGACCATTCCATAATCGAAGCACTGTCTCTTTAAAAAAACTTCGACTTCAATACTTCGTCTAGTTAAACCTGCCGAAGTGCTATGTTAGCCTATGGGGACCTTCTACAACCATTTTCTAAGTCTTTACATATCGAATAAAAATCGTTCGATCGATCCTTTAAATTGTTCGATTCGAAGGTGTCAGGGAGCCGGGATGCTCCCACCAGGGAGGTTGTCAGGATCAAGGAGGAAGCCCACAAGGGAGTCAAGGTCGCGGTGTCCAACAGGGGTAAACCAGAAGAATAATCAAAGTCCAGGCAAGGGTTCAAGGGCAGGCAGAATAATCAGCAAAGTCCAAAGTCCAGGCAAGAGGTCGGCAACAAACAGTAACAAGATTAGTCTCAAAATAGCAGACAGGAAACCCAGAAAAAACACACAGGAATTCGAATTCAAAGTTTTTTAATTCGATGGTCGAATTTCGAAGTTTTTTGTACTTCGAAATTCGACCCTAGATAAATCTGCCCCTTAATGTCACTACATCTTCCTATGCCCACCCCTTGCGTTGGCTACTTGTCTGGAAACCTACTGCCATCTATAACAGGCTCCATCTTCTCCTCATTTGCAAACTGGCCGACATACAACAGCCTCAGGATTGTTGCCCCTGTTTCTTATCCACTAAGCACTTGCGTCCAGGGCCATGTCTATGCACTTAGTTCCATATTAAAATGCCAGCTGTAAATTGCAGATTAGAGTAAGGAAACACTGTCACGAGCTCTGAGACACTGTATAGCCACTGGTGCTCACTAAATTGCACATCTAAATAATGCTCAAGTTAAGGGACTGGACGGGGGATACCTATGTGCATCTTCTTCATGAATACATCACTGCTTTGTGAATATGGCTCACAGCACATAAAACATAGTCTAATTTGAGAAATGGAAGTGGAAGTACAATATGCAAATCTATATGTGTCAAATGTGAGTGCACAGTGATGTTATACAGAAAATTACTTGCGCCAATATCATTATTAGTGCCACACCAGAAGTAATGCCATTCAGACACAAAGGCAGGGGGAAATTTGCCCCTGAAGAAGTATTCCAGGATACGAAACGCGTTGGGCTATGGGCGATACTAAAGCTCTGTAAAAGTTTTTATTTATTTATTTATTCCAATAAAAGTAACCATTCATTCCCCTTAACGTGCCTGAATGTGTTAATGCCTAAAAAAGAATAAGCGGAGACAAACCCCTCACTCGGAAGCGTGGAAAACAGGCTGAGAGCTACCCTCTGGAAGTGACAAGCTGTTGATCCATCGCCTACTGCTGAACTTCATCTCCCAGCTGAATTTGGTAAGAACGGCGAACCGGACCGGCGAATCCATCCACGAGGACTGCTGTATCGGACCGCTACCCCCAGAGGACTGAACGCGCCTTGATTACTCTTCGTCCGGTAAGTGCTGAAATTTTCTATCTTGTACCTAACGCCAGCCGTTCTACACTATTGTAAGATTTTCCCCGCCAGGCACGCAGTAGAGAGGACAGAATACATCCCGACTCGGGAGCGATCACGGATTTGAATTGCCTAACAATCGCTAACTCCATGTGAGTAAGTCTGAGCGCACAAATATCTGTGTATATAAAGGTTAATACACTATCCAGGCCTCTTCTATTTTACTTTTAGGTTATTGCCATTCGGGAATATAGCGCACCAAATCCAGTTTCACAGGGGGAAAAGATGTTGCTCAAATTGAATGATATAAACTGAAGTAGATGTGAATTTCGGTCTAAATTGCTGCCAGGGACACTGCTAAGTGTGCACCCACAATTACTGGATATTAGAATTCAGGTTTTAAAAAAATGCTTTTTTTTTTAAAATGATTTGTGTCCATTTAGAATGTTGCACGGTGTTCATAAATAAGCCTTACAAAATCATTTGTGCAAAGGTACGTACATAATGGTCCTGCACATTTTATTACTCTTTGAGTGTTACATCTTACACTGGCCAACACACTATATAGAATCTAGTTTATACAAACTACTGAGAGCTTTACTACGACAGCTGCTCTAAGCTTTTATTTCTGACAAGTTGTTGCATTCCGATTCAGCTACTTGTGACTGAATGAGTTAATCAGAATATGCTGGCCACATCCATCATCCCCACAACACAGCTTTGCCACTGCCAGACAAATGGGCATTTAGTACTCTCTGCTTTACCTCACCCGGAGAGCCATTTAGTCATAATAGAGCTGCGTTTTCATCATAGCAGGCGAGGAAGGATTATTTTCCCAAATACCCTTCAGGGATGTGTTCAGGCTACATAATCTTTCTCAGAGGCTTCCAGCTGCTTTCACACTACAAAATAAGCAAGAAAAAAGAAATGTAATTCAGCAGCTGTAAAATTAAAAAGGAAAATAGTGAAAACAATAACTCTTCAGGAATAACAAATACACAAAATTATGTATTCGCTACACGGAGTTTACAACTTCTAAAGAAACACTGGAGCTCATTAACAAATATTCTTACATTAGATTGCAAGCCCAGCTGGGAGAGGAATTAATGTGAATGATGAACAGTCTCTCAGGGTCAAAACTGTGGCTATTCAGAAGGGACATGTACATGTATCTAGGGGGCAAATAAGGTGCGCTAGGACTTTAGACTCATGTCTCTGCTGCTTTTGCTTCGGCTCTGTTAGCATTCCGCACCCAGCACTCTCAGCAGGTACACAAGCACAGCTGTGGAAAGAGTGGTGAAAGTGTTTTGAGGGGCTAGTGTGGTTTGGTCCCTAGTGGGTTGGGCATAGGCCCAAATTCCTTGGGCTCAGCTCGGATCTCTGTAAAGCACTATTGGGGGAACGCAATAAAAGTCGCAAAGAGCAAAACAATTTGCACCAATAAGAATAAAAATTAGCATTTTGCAATGTAACATTTTTCCTTAAACTGTTATTGCACTGAGAATTTTAATTGCGAAATGTGAATTTTAATTGCGCATTGCCTACTTTTAAGAAGTGCTCGAAGGTGTCATAATCTTAAACACATAACTTTCTCAGTAAGTTTTATGACATTCATTGCGCACTGGCACAAACTATAACATTCACAAATCTTCTTACACTGTCGGCAGAGGTTGCCAAGCAGTTTGGTAAAAGCTATATTAAATTTGTGCAAAGGAAATTGTTTTGCACAAAAGCATTACTTTTTGCTCTGAGAAAATATTTTTTTACCGACTTTTATTACATTCCCCCATATGTATCATGTCATTGCTATAAAGATTAAGGATAATGCACAATAATGTAGTATAACACGTCACACTCCTTCGCCAACCCTGAATAATATTGCATTTATGCAATAATCCATCGCAACCAATCAGTGACTAGCTCTGTTCACTCAGCTGCAGGTAAAACAATGAAAACATAAATGTGGTTGTATTGGTTACTGCCCTGATGTACATTTGCCTAGTTTCAGTAAATGATATTGTCACTGGAGGCACTTAACCTACTGATGTCACTGGAGGCACTTAACCTACTGATGTCACTGGAGGCACTTAACCTACTGATGTCATTGGAGGCACTTAACCTACTGATGTCACTGGAGGCACTTAACCTACTGATGTCACTGGAGGCACTTAACCATACTGATTTATGCAAATCTCCCACGTAGAGGAGGCTTGGGATGTATACTGTTACTGTCCCAGTGTGGCCTTGGATATTAGTGTCAAGAAAGGTTTATATTACAGTCTTAGGCTTAATAGGACTTATGATATTTAAACTCTTACCCATAGATAAGGGTAGAAGGAAGGCAGAGGACTAGGAGGACAAAGCTCTCAGCCACAAGTAATGACGTAAAGCAAATAAATCTCTAGGAATTTTGCTTATAAAATTTTTCTATCTGGGCAAAGAATAACTCTGAATAGTGCTCAGTCAATAACACTATTGTTTTGTGAGAAAACATTGGATTTATGTTTATGATTATAAACCTCATTCACACATCCTTCGTTTTTTTGGTGTCCTTTGTTGAAGCAAATCATAACCATACACATCTTCCTATTCTTCTCTCCATTCAAGGACTTCAAAAACAAAGATCTGTAATGGATTTCTGACCCCAAATATTCTGCATAAAAAATTCTTATGACAGTCAATAGGGATGTAGCGAACTGCCGTTTATGTGTTCGCGAACTGTTCGCGAACTTCGAACATCCGAAAATCGTTCGATTCGAACGATCGAAGGATTTGAATTGTTCGATCGAACGATCGAAGCCATTCGATCGAATGATTTCATTCAATCCAATGGCTTCGATCGTTCGATTCGAACGAAAATCCTTCGATTTTAGCGATCGAATGGTCGAATGGTCGAACGATTTTGACGCGAACGCCTATTGGCGAACGTCGCGCGACGTTCGCGAACATTCGGCAGACGCGAACAGTCGAAGTTCGCGCGAACTAGTTCGCCGGCGAACAGTTCGCTACATCCCTAACAGTCAATGCAGCTAATGCAAAATCAACACATTTAATGCATTTTATGTAATATAAAGCTACAGAAAATCTGTTTACTCCAGAATATTGTATGTAACCCTTTGTTGGTATTGACTGACGTATTTAACCCTTCAGTAGGCTGAATTTTCTTTGCATATAGGTGGAGGATAATGGGATTTATGTGTAGTATATCCACCTAGTGGGCACTGAGGAATAACATCTCAGAGGAATTCCACTAGGAAAGTAAACACACAAGTAGTGATGGGCGAATTTGTCCCATTTTACTTTGCCAAAAAATCTTCAAATTTCCCATGAAACTGAAGAATTAGTGAAACACAAATTTTGACGCCGGCGTCAATTTGCGGGCCTCAAAGTTGAGGCGGCAACAGTTCAGATGCTGACATTTAATTGTTGCCAGCATCGGAATTGTTGCCGCAAATTCGCGCCCGGTGAATCAATTCGCCCATCACTACACACAAGTACAGCAACAACTATAACTTTATATATAAAATGTAAAATAAAGTAAATAAGCAGTCTAATACATAGAACACTCCCGCACTGGAGACACTGGGGACCTATCTAACTCACTACTACATATTCCCAATCAACTCTGGAATGTATTAAACAAGGCACAGTTCTGTTTGAATAAAATGTCCCTTGCCAAAAGCTCTTATTTTGTCAGAAGAATTAATTTTGTAGGTCAAGTTCCCCTATAATAAAGGAAGGATTTCTCCCCAAGAATCTATAAGACAGGCCTATATCCTTATTTTATTGTGTACCATATGTGGCATGAAATGGCAATTAAGTACGTGGGCCACATATCCAAGTAGCTCTCTGACATTGCTCAGCTATATCTTGTTTGGGGCATTACAGATAAAGCTCACAGTTCCATTCACTTCTATATTGCATCCTGGCTGAGGATTTGTCTACACACTGGCAGAGTCTAATACATGTGGCCTCTCCTGTACTATATGGAGACTGAGGGGTGTTACAGAGGATGTCGATATGCGTTCCTCCTGAATGGGAATTGGGAATGAAGGTTTAAACTGTGTAAAGGGGCATTTTGTGTGCTATATACTGATTGGGAATAGAGATGATGCCCAGAGGGTCAGCTCTTTAGTTATGATATCCTGTATGATGGCTTATACTATGTACTGTCACCTGTAATCAGTGTTTACATAGTTTGGTAAATCTATGCATTTTGTCCATTTTGTCCATCTGTCCAACTGTTCAATAGACCCTGATCTTCATAATTAGAATGTATTATGTTTCCAAAAATATATACTGTAGTTTTCTTTGTATTGTTAGGGGGTCTTATTTTGTAGCAGCCATGAGTGTGAGCCATGAAAGTTACATTTTCACAAATGTCATAAAACTGCTAGGCAGCTCTGCAGTACAAAGATATATCTACTTATTTTAGATTTGGCAAATGTGTACTTAATGAAAATATATGGTTTTCTAGTGTCCATGTGTTAATTTTGCAGTAGCTAAAGTGACTTTCAGGACAATTTGTGTGCACTAATTTAGTGTTGGCATCTCTCTATGTCTCAGAAACTTTGGTGATCCTATGCACAATGGGAATCAAACTGTTCGGTGGACCCCTGACATTTATATTTAGGATGTTATTCTAGTAACCTGGGGGAAAGTAAAAGTTTGAAGTGATTTTTCAGAATTTTCATACATTGTTGTAAAAAAAAACTATTAAGTTAAGAAGTTTGGTAATTAGGTGTAAAAATGTATTAACCATTTATTTAACCATTTGTGTTTGGCACAATGTGCACTTTCCAATGATATCTGGTTTCCAGGGGTAAACCTACTGTTTACCTGATTTTTTGGCTTTGGAATCTAAAGTATTCTGATTACTGCTGTAGTTCTTTGGAAACTGGAGGGCAAGGGGATCATCAACTAAGATTTTAATTAATTTCTTTTTGATCAGTTCATCAGTGCATAGTGAACCTAGAACTGCAAAGTCATACCATTTACATTGTACCTTTCGGCAGGTTTCTGGATTGACACAAGTTTCACCACTGCTTTTATTCCAAAACACGGGAAAAAGGGAAGTTTAAAAAGTACAACAATGATGAAGAGACTTATGAGGCTTATTGTACTCTCTGTGCACATGTATAAATAAATAATGTATACAGTGCTGCTTATAATTAACAAGTATGTTTTGGATAAAAATGCAAATATCCTGTAACAATAAAGCTATTGGTATATTTTCTTTTATAAAAATACTGTTCTCTTCTGTTTAGAAAGTATATTTGAATCTGAGCATAATTTATTCCTGATTACACAGTATGTTATATTTTTAGCTGGGTGTGAATGAGGAGAAGAAAGAAAGGAAGCAGAATGCAGACAGAGAAATTGGCCACTCTGTACAAAAATGCAAATCCATGTGCAAAGAAAGGAATTGGATAAAATACTTCTTTTAATGTTCTCACTTCAAACTGTTTGCAGGGGAGGATCTTTTTATACCAAAAGTTGTTTAGGTAATCTGTAATACAGTGCCTGGCCTAAATTATTGAAACTAAGGATTATGGCAGGTATGTTGTATGTTTTGGTTAGTGGGATATTAGCAGTGTGGAGTTGTTACTGTATATTTTCAACACATAAGGCTGAAACAAATACATATAAATACAAAGAAAATATGTATGTCATGTACAAAATGGGTAAATTCATAGCAAAATATTTTCATCTTTAATTACTGATTTATATGTTACTAAAGCAAGTGATATATTTAGTATGAAGACGTGAGATTATCCTATAATAGCTGAATTTAAAAATCAAAGACAATGGTTTCAAAACAAAGTATCAATAGTAGTTACCTTACTGTCTACACATCTTATCTTTTCTAGATGTCACATATAACTATTAAGGACCACTAAGCTGTAACAGGCAATATCTCAAGAGATAGCAATAAAACATTCTATAAATTACATCTTATTGAACCCACATGATTGAAATAGAGGACTTTTGCAGAGAGAGTCCTGAGCTCATGAATTTTATTGCTAATAGGTGACTGTTCTACCTTATTATATTATAACTGTATTCAAAAACATAATAAAAAAAGTAGAGACCAACACAACAAAACTTGGTCAAAAAAGGATGACCCTCAACAACTTTATTATGTCAGGATGCAATGTATTTAAAGAAGGGGGCCATGCCCAAAATATAATCTTTAGAAGAGGCCCAGGAGTGCTGGAAATATCTTCATATAAAAAGGCATTACAAGGTTAACTTTAGTGGTTGGCATATGCCCTACCTACCAGGAAAAAGTGTGAAGAACAGGGATAAAGTTATTAGTATTGGCCTAACTGTGCCAGTAATATACAGAGTCAATATTTGTGTGATGAAGGAAATTGTGTGATTCCAATTTGATTACATGGTGCTCATGACACTCCACATGAGTGGAGTGTTCTGAGCACCATGTAATAGAGCTGGGATCATCTTGTTTGCTGCATCACATAGGTATTGGTTCTGCATTTATTCTATGGGCTATGCCCCACTCACCCTCCATGGATATACAAGCATAAAGTATCATCTATGTACATAGAACTACTTTTGCTTCAGCGTATATGAGTATATTAGAGTACATCATGTTTAGGGGTTAAGGAATTTGCCTCTTATTCAAATCTATTCAATGCTTAAGAGAAGCTTGTGTGTTTTCTATCAGGGTGCCTATAATTTGGTTCATATTTGTGAACGCTACAAGCTTTTCGAACACATATGGTCACTTTTAATATTTAGTCATGCTTATTGGCCTCTGCAATGCCCCAGCAACCTTTTAGCACTTTTGTGCATTACATTTTAGAGACCTTCTAGACATATTTATCATTATTTATTTGCATAATATCCTTATATTTTCTTTTGAAGAACATATTATTCACAAGGGAAAAGGTTTTCCCTCCCCTTTATTATCTCACCTTATTCTGCTATCTTAAACTGGGCTACTCCTACATTGACAAAAGTGATTGTGTTTTGTAAATTTTTACTGAATTATACTCACCATTAAAGAATGGACTTATGTGAGTTCAAAAGTCTTCTTCTGCTCCAATTCTTTGTCATCCAGATTTGAATCGAAAATTCTAATTTTTTTATGGTCAAAACTCTCAAATTTGAATTGTGAATTATCCAAAATTGATTTGAGTTTTAATTCGAATTTCGAGATTTATCATACTTTGGCCCTTTAAGAACTTAAATTAAACTATTCACCAAAAACACTCTGAATGCGCTGGATATACAATAGTAATGTAACAAATTGTAACAGCTTAGAAGCTGCACCTTGATTACTGAACTGCCAGACTGAAATCCCGAAGACCTTCAGTTTAAATTTTGGAAAAATGGTAAAAAAATAAAAGATGGAAAGCAACTGAAAAAGCCTGGTGAAAAATCTAAATTCAACTTAAAAATATGTTTGAAAGGTAAACAACCCCTTAAAGGATCTCAAAAATGACTTGGGTTCTCAGTCCTTTACAAAGAGGTCTATCTATAGTTATCTTTCATACATGAAACCATTTCTAAATGTGAATAAGTCATTACTTGTCTTTAAAGGAGAACTTCCCCTACCCCAGTAAATTGTGACTGCAATTTTCCATCTTTAGTAGATTAGGGAGACTAAAAGCAATTTTGAAAACTCTCACACAGAATTTTGGGTGATAAAAAATGTACGAAACTGAAGAGATTGTAGTGTTTTTTGTTTCTTCTAATTTGTTTAGCAGCTAAAAGAACAGGCCGTTACTGATGGGACATAAGTGATTGTTAATGCTAACAGCTAAGCATATGTTCAGACTGCACGTGGCTCCCACTGAGCACTGTGTAATTGTATCTCTAGTGTCCCAAGCTTCTGAGTCACTTCTGCTTTTATTCTCTTGTCTGCTGTATAAGCTTCATTTTTTCCTTTTCCCTCACTTGGCTGCATGCTCATCTAAAGCTGAGTTTGAAAACCAGAAGGTATCAGCAAGAGTCTGTTTGCTGCTAATGAGGCCTCTCAGGAACCCCGTAGTTCACCTTTTCCCTTCCTTCCTCTTATTTATACACAGGAGGCTCTTGTATCCTCCTATGCATTCACTTATCAACAGAAGCTTCTGTTACCTGAAGTTTCTTCCACTTCTAGAATTTAACCATCTGTACTTACAGACAATTCTGTAATGCAGTATTTTTATGAATATTTTGAGGGTAGTTAAGGTTAATCCAATCTAAAATTCTATTAAACAAAAACACAAGGGGAGGCAGTATACCAAGGGAAGTAAATGTTGCAGTGAAATCATCATACAGCACTTCTGTAACTGTGTGTTAAATGGTACACAGGAATGAGCCAAATAGATACTGGCTGTTTTGGGTGTGTGTTAGTTTCTTTCTAGGAACCAGCACACCATGGGAGCTGCCAACTGCTATTATAACGGTTACCGGCACTATTATTTGCAGATAGGGATCATAAGAAAAGAAAATTCTCCAGTTTCGCTTCGCTGGAAAAAAATTTCGGACACGCGTTTGAATAGTGTTGACGCGCGGCGATTTTGAACATTTTTTTAAGCAAGACAATTTTTGCTGCTGAATTTTCGCCACAAATTTGTGACAGGCGAATTTATTCGCCCATCACTAGTGACATATTCCCACTCACTTTTTTTTTGCGGGGAAAACAGTCATATGTCAGCAGAATATACATTGTTCCATTCATTTTAAATGAGACTGAAAAGTTCAAATGTTTTGAAAAACTGGGAAAATAAATAAAGTTGTTAGAGAATAGTCCCATTCTATACAACAATGCCAACTTAATAAATTCCAATTATTCAAGGTTTCAGTAAATACTTTTGTGTCTGTGTTTAGATACTCTCACTAGTGATGGGCGAATAAATTCGCCTGGCACAAATTCACGGCGAATTTCCACGTTTTGCCGCTGGAGAATAAATTTGCGAATCTCCTATGAAAATTCCAATTTCAATTTCCGATTTTCATGATTTTTTTGTGAAAATGTCAGATTTTAAAGATATTTTAGGGAAAACCTTTAAAATTCACGATTTTTTGTGAAAACCTTCAAATTTCACACCCAAATTTCAGGATTTTTTTGTGAACTTTCTGATTTCATGATTTTTCACAAATTTTTTGGAGTTTAGTGTATTTTGCGAGAAATTCGCGAATTTTTCGGTGAAGCAAAAAGGGAGAAATTTGCTCTTCACTAACTCTCACATGTTTTTACTAGTTGAATACTTGAACCCAAAGGCTTGAGCGTTCATATATGGGGCCCTTAGTGGTGTTTAACAAAACCCTGTTATGGACTTGGCAGATGCAAATTCAAAAGTTGGCACAGATATGGCATACTACCTTATATACTTAAAATAATGTAAAGGGGAGGTCAGAGGTTCAAGATTCTTTGAGCATTACTAAATCCCAAACCCTAATACTACCCAGCAAAAACTGAAGCTCAACTCAACAGCTGGACTAGAGCCAGGTGATTTTTTCTCTCAATGATCAAACATTCCTGTACTTTCTGAACTCTAACATCAATGTTGTGTGTGATGTGACTGCAGACAGACCAACAATTTATTCCATTTTTATTGAACAATTTACAGACACACGGATAAGAAAGGAAAATGTGATACTTATCATAACCTTTAACTGTGGTTTTTATTCATTCTGACAGTGATGATACGGCGTGAGATTTGTGTCCCTATAAACAAGGCAATGCAGACTCCCAGGCTGTTTTACACAGCGCCTGTATCTACCCATAAAAATATATAAACCTCCTTTAATGGGGCATCCCTTAGGACCAATGTTAGAAAGCAGAATCAATGTGTTAGAGAGATCTTCAGTGAATAGGGCAGACTAACAGAAAGAATCTTACCCCACAGGGAACAGCTGGTGGTACCATATTAAATATACACATGTAGCCATTTGCTTACATACACTCAACAACATATGTATGGACATGCAGTTTATACATAATAAACCACAAATGGCATTGAGCCCTGGGGTGGAGTTTTGTATGCTATTTTCAGTATTTTTGAAATAATTCTATCTTGGGAAATTCCCTGTTTATTTCCTACAACATCACTGATATTTCAATATGGAGCCTTGGAAATTTCAATAAAGATAACTATGTGTACAAAGGTAAAGGCTTTGCTCACCTTTAATAAGAAAAGTCCCCTGAAGGATTAACCCTAACATTGGGCTGAGTCAAGAGATGACAGAAGGGGGTGGTTTCCCTTTCCAGGTTAAAGTAAACTTATCACCTACACGTAAAAAGCTGTATTATGAAAGTCCTTTGAAAATTAAATATGAAACCTAAATTATTTTCTTTATTAAAACATCCATACCTGTTATCTGAGTTGTCAATCAAATATTACCTGCCCCACCTTTATGCCTGAGGCATAGCCAATTGATTTCACTTTCCATTCAGAAATTCCTACATTTCACTGCTCTCCACACATTCCCCCTTCCCTCTTCACAATCTACAATTATGTATGGCACTGCACATGGGCATTAGGTCCCCCATTCCGGTGCATACACAAGATTTTGAGGTGATACAGTGTCCACAAAATGGCACCTGCCTGCTTGCTTGTGTGTAATTCCAAGACTGAAGAAAATAAACTTTAAATGATAAATATAGGGCAAGTTCAACTAACCTGATAGAAAAGAATTTGGAATTTGTGAATGTGTGCGAATTTGTGTCTCCGCTTATGGACCTAAAAGACAGATATATTTTATAAGTGATTGGCTTATTGTAATTTACAAGCAGATGCTGCTGCCTGATAAACTGCAGAACTAACTATCCTCCATGATGCACACACTGTAGCAAGCTTAAAATTAAGGACAACAAATCCTCTGCTGTGACCCTAGCTGTTGTGGACAGAAACTACAATGTTGTTTGAAAATTAGAGTGATTTTGTTATTTCTGCAAACTAGTTATGACTTGGAAAAACAAAACAATTTCCCTTGCCTCAGGCTAGTCTGCAGACCTTTCTAGTATAAGAAAAGAGAATGTGTATAACATAATATAGATAATTCTAAACTGAAAAAAGTCTAGCCTACGATCAAATGGTCATATAAATGTTGTACCCTTTTTTATTTGCATAGCTATAGGTGTGATTTTGATTCTTGGAACTACTAGCAAGAAAAAAATTCCTTTACAACATTAAGAGAGAAAGGAACACTAATATTGAACACTCAAGTTTCAGAAACTAAAAATTTAATTTGTTATTTGCACTGTGAAAATGGCGGTAAAAACTTGAGTTCCAGTGCTAACAAATCTGCTGATTTGGTGAGTGGTAGGCATGGCGCATGTGGCAGGGCATCCAGGCTATCACAAACTACACAACACCATGGGGCAGATTTACTATGGGTCGAATATCGAGGGTTAATTAACCCTCGATATTCGACTGGGAACTAAAATCGTTCGAAGTCGAACGATTTTGCGCAAATCCTGCGATCGATCGATCGAAGGATTTTTCGTTCGATCGAACGATTAAATCCTTCGAATCGAACGATTCGAAGGATTTTAATCCAACGATCGAAGGAAAATCCTTCGATCGATCGAACACCCATGGTGTTGTGTAGTTTGTGATAGCCTGGATGCCCTGCCACATGCGCCATGCCTACCACTCACCAAATCAGCAGATTTGTTAGCACTGGAACTCAAGTTTTTACCGCCATTTTCACAGTGCAAATAACAAATTAAATTTTTAGTTTCTGAAACTTGAGTGTTCAATATTAGTGTTCCTTTCTCTCTTAATGTTGTAAAGGAATTTTTTTCTTGCTAGTAGTTCCAAGAATCAAAATCACACCTATAGCTATGCAAATAAAAAAGGGTACAACATTTATATGACCATTTGATCGTAGGCTAGACTTTTTTCAGTTTAGAATTATCTATATTATGTTATACACATTCTCTTTTCTTAAAATCCTTCGATCAAAAAATCACAGGCAAGCCTATGGGGACCTTCCCCATAGGCTAACATTGACTTCGGTAGGTTTTATCTACCGAAGTAGGTGGTCGAAGTATTTTTTAAAGAGACAGTACTTCGATTATCGAATGGTCGAATAGTCGAACGATTTTTACTTCGAATCGTTCGAATTCGATCGAATTCAATCGAATTTAACCAATTCGATGGTCGAAGTACCCAAAAAATACTTCGAAATTCGAATTTTTTTACATTCGAATTCTTCACTCGAATTTTGTAAATCTGCCCCCATCTGTCTGTGACAGTGATGCCTCCATTGCAGATGCGCTGAACGACTTCTATGCACGGTTTTAAGCACAAAACAACACAGGAATGAGGAAAACCATCCCTCTGCCTAGTGACCAGGCACTGTGTCTGACGGTGGCTGAAGTGAGGATGACTCTAGAAAGAGTAAACCAACGGAAGGCTTCAGGACCAGACAATATCCCTGGAAGAGTGCTAAGA
Organism: Xenopus laevis; assembly: GCF_017654675.1. Taxonomy (NCBI): domain Eukaryota; kingdom Metazoa; phylum Chordata; class Amphibia; order Anura; family Pipidae; genus Xenopus; species Xenopus laevis. Next base: position 76,693,975 of record NC_054374.1, read on the forward strand.
GAATGTGCAGATCAGCTGGCAGATGTTTTCACTGACATTTTAAAATCTCCCTAATCACCTCCACTGTCCCAAAGTTCTTCAAAACCACCACCATTGTCCCCATGCCGAAGAAGTCATCAGTGTCCTGCCTCAACAACTACTGTCCTGTGGCACTCACCCCCATTATAATGAAGTGTTTTGAGAAGCTTGTCAATAAACACTTTAAAACCCTGCTGCCACTAGCACTGGACCCCTATAGTTCGCATACCATCAAAATCACTCAACAGGATTGGAAACATGATCTCCAGAAGCACCACACTGAGCACCGGAGCCCCTCAAGGCTGTGTGCTTAGTCCTCTACTGTTCACTCTGCTGACACAAGACTGTGCAGCCACGCACCACACAAATCACATCATAAAGTTCCCTGATGACACGACCATGGTGGGTCTCATCAGCAATAATGACGAGTCACCATACAGAGAGGAGGTGCAGCGGTTAACAGACTGGTGTAGAGTCAACAACCTGTCTCTCAATGAAGACAAAACAAAGGAGATGGTTGTTGACTTTAGGAAGACTAGGAGTGACCACCTGGCACTGTACATCGACGGCTCTAATGTGGAGATCGTCAAAAGCACCAAATTCCTTGGTGTCCACCCGGTGGAGAACCTCACCTGGTCCCACAACACCAGCTACTTAGCCAAGTAATCCCAACAGTGACTCTACTTCCTTCGCAAGCTAAGGAAATCCCACCATCCATACTCAAAACCTTCTACAGAGGGACTATCGAGAGCATTCTGAGCAGCTGTATCACTGTCTGGGCTGGGAATTGCATGGAGCATAAGACCCTACAGAGGATAGTGAAGACAGCAGAGAAGATCATAGGTGTCTCTCTTCCTTCCATCACGGACATTTATACCACTCACTGCATCCTTAAAGCCACCATCATTGTGGCTGATCCAACACACCCCTCACACTCACTGTTCACACTCCTGCCATCTGGAAAAATGTCCCAAGCATTAGGTCCCTCACTACCAGACTGTGTAACAGTTTCTTCCCCCAAGCCATAAGGTTCCTGAATACTCAGGGACCGGACGTGCTCTGCACATGCGTCAGAGCATGCACGACCAACAAAGTGTGCGTGTGCGTTAAAGAGTGCGTGTGCTCCAGAAACTGACTCGCATACGTGATTGCGAGCCTGCCCCGAATCATGCACGCATAAATGCACACGCTGGAGCTGTTCAGCTGGATCCTGACGGTATTATTTTTTTCAGTCTTCCAAAGAAAAAAGAAAGACAGAAAACCCATTTGCATATCTATTGTGCAGGTTACAATAAACTACATTTTCTATGTAAAGCTCAATTTAGAAATTGAATCTAGCAATACAAGTTGGGGCAGACTGTGCCAATCAATAAGACATTTTACTTTATTTTGGTGCAGTGACCCCATGCACTCTAGGTACATTTTTGAAACTCTCAGACAGATTAATGATATGTAGAGAAATTTCACTGCTGGCCTTGAATGTTTAAAACTAATAGCAGTTAAACGCTTATATCATTTTAAAGAGTTTAAGCTTGGCTGTACTGTAATATGTAGACATTGCTTAGCATGATTTGGCTGTAAAGTCTTTTTATAGTTAAAGTTATGCATCACTTTCCCTAATAAAGAGAAATAATGGAATAAGGGGTTCAATATTTTAGCCAAGCAAAAAGAGGTAAATTAGTATCAAAGCAATCACTAGATCACAAATACAATCTATTGCAAAAAAGCTACTCCTAGTATTCTACTCCTACTACAACTCCTACTATATTTTTAGTATTTTTATAAAGTGCTAGTTTGGTGTAATACGGCATATGATATATATATATATATATATATATATATATATATATATAAAACACCTTTATGAATATGAAAGGAAATATACTGTATAAGCATTCAAAAGAAAGTTTGCTGGTTGTAATGAAATATATAGAACATTATCTTAGGATAGGGTGCAGGAACACAAAACATATCACATACATCTTCTTACACATCTCTTGCACATCTCTGTAGGTAGAAACATCACCATGGCAGGCATCCCACCGGGCCACTTTGACCACCAGGATGAGTCTTCACATAAATCCAAAAATAACACCTAAAAAAAAGTTTTTTGTCTCTGCAATTTTTTTTCTCAGCACATTTTTGATGCAGAAAGAATTTGCAAATGGAGAAATGCAAAATTGTTCATGCCTGATGAAAAAAATTGCTCATCACTAATCATTAATCATCTTTTTGAGTCAATAGTTAGATAGACATTTTTCACCAGGTTTTGCCGCAAAAAAGACGCCCTATGTATTTAGAAGTAAACACTCATTCTTAAAGGTTGTTGCAAATCTTTTTTACATCAAAAATACTTCTACATCTTTCTCTTTCATACATTTCTGTTCCCAGACATCTAGAGAATCTAGAGAATTACAATGAGCTGGAAAGTCACAGCTTCAGTTTTGCTGATTGATACCGGGGATAACAGGAGTCTAGTATTTACAAAAAACTTTAATACTTCAGTATTAAACAAACAGGAAAGTTTTAATAGACTTGGTTTCACAGCCTAAGTGCTTAATGTAATTATTGAATAATTCACATGGTTGGGATATCTCATCTCTTTCTATTGTGAAATTAGTCCTACTTGGAGAACAATACATATTTATAAGCATAATCTTATAATAACAATCTGAACCAAAATCTAAAGCAATTCTCCCTTCTAGCTAAAGTTTTGTGGTTGTTCTAAAATGCCACCTAGATTTTTACTGAAGTAAACTCATTAACAGATATGCTCTACCTATGAGATCTGGGTAAAGCTGATTAAGAGAAGAATCAAAATTCACTGTTTTCTAAATTTTTTGTCCCAACCCCTCAAAGCAACTGGATGTATTGAACATTGCACATTCAAAGGTTTCCAAGAGTATGTTACCAACATCATTGTAATTTGTTCCTGTACGGGGGAATAACATTCACAGGCACTTGCTATAGCTGAAGGATGCAATTGTCTTTTTGGGGTTGCCACTCAAAAAAACTTTTAACAGGTATAAACAGGTTTAAAGGAACAGTAACACCAAAAAATGAAAGTGTTTTAAAGAAAAAAGAAAATATAATGTACTGGTGCCTTGCACTGGCAAAACCGGTGTGTTTTCTTCCGAAAAACAACTATAATTTATATAAACAAGCTTCTGTGTAGCCATGGGTAGTGATGGGCGAATTCGCTAAATGGCGAAAAATTCGTGCCAGCGAAATTGTTTTTTTGACGCCGGTGAATTTTCATGCAAATTCGCCCCTGGCGAATAAATTCGCCCATCACTAGCCATGGGTGCAGCCATTCAAACACAGGACACATAGTAGATAACAGAGAAGTTCTGAAGAATCCCATTGTAGGCTACAGCACATATCTGTTATCTTATGTGTATGCTGTGCCTTTTCTCCGTTTTCATCTTTGAATGGCTGCCCCCATGGCTACACAGCAGCTTGTTTATATAAACTATAGTAGAGTTTCTGAAACAAACACAACAGTTTTACCAGTATAGCACAACAGTACATTGTATTTTCATTACTTTAGGACACTTTAATTTTTTGGTGTTACTGTTCCTTGAAAATACATCATGAGCAAAATCAATCACGCGACAAAATCAATCAATTTATACCACAACGTTGGTAAACCTTGTCACTTGGCCAGGCAATTCTGCAACAATGGTGTTCCCATTTTACCATGTTCAATTCTACGCTTATACTAGGATTGTTCATCCTCAGCCAAAAATAAATGGTATATATTTACCTACATAGTAAAGTCTGCAAGGACAAAGGATGAACAACATAATCTGACAGGCATGTAATTCTGTATATTATCCTAAATCTCCTCCCAGTTTAGGGATATGGAAATGAGTTAAAGTTCAAAAGAAAACCACAGGTGCGACATCCACTGCAGCGGTAACATCCAGGTTTTAATTCTGTCAACCAATGTCCAGAAGTTTTCCTCTGCACCTGTATATCTGTAACAACCAGGAGGTCCCTCAAGGGTAATTTCCAGGATGCGCAGGTTGAAGGAGGAATATCTGTAAATGGCAAATTGGCATCCATCTGTATAATCTGCCAATTATTTTTAACAATGTCTTTCACCTCCTGCTCATAGGTGTGAATTCCAAAGTAAACGGCAACCCATCTTGGTTTCAAAGTTTTGAAGACTTATTTTGATATGATTTGAACCTCTCTGAATTTCTTTTTCCAAATGTGTACGCTGTTAGGGATGTCGCGGACTGTTCTGCGGCGAACTTGTTCGCGCGAACATCGGCTGTTCGCGTCCGCCGCAAGTTCGCGAACGTCGCGCGACGTTCGCCAATAGGCGTTCGCGTCAAAATCGTTCGACCATTCGGTCGCTAAAATCGAACGATTTTCGTTCGATTCGAACGAAAATCGTTCGATCGAACGATTAAAATCCTTCGATCGTTCGAATCGAACGATTTTCGGATGTTCGAAGTTCGCGAACTGTTCGCATTTTTTGCCGGTGTTCGCGAACGGCGTTCGCGAACACATTATCGGCGGTTCGCTACATCCCTCACGCTGATATCCTCTCTCCATAAATTTACTAAGCACATGTTAATTTAACAGTTATCGGTAATGAATTTAAATAGAAAATAAACTATTGGATTCCAGTGTGACAAATCCAAAAAAATTATTGATACTAAAAATTGATCTACAAAAAAAAAAAAACCCCAATATATATATATATATATATATATATATATATATATATAGAAGAAACGATATTGGAACGCACTCCATGAGCGGGTCGAAGCCTGGGTGCCAGTTGGGTATAGATAATACGTATTTCGCCAAGTAACAGCACTCCAAGGAAGGAAGTAAATAACGCCAAGAAAGATTAATAATATGCCAGGTTTATTAGTTCCGAAACTCATTTATTAGTTCCGGAACTAATAAACCTGGCATATTATTAATCTTTCTTGCGTTATTTACTTCCTTCCTTGGAGTGCTGTTACTTGGCGAAATATATATATATATATATATATATATATATATATATATATATATATATATATATATATATATATATATATATATATACATATATATATATATATATATATATATACATACATATATATATATATATATATATATATATATATATATATATATATATATATATATATATATATATACAGTGGACAAACAAGCCACACTCCAAGTAACGTAACATAGTAACATAGTAACATACTGTAGTTCCTTAACTGGGGTAGTCTTCAGGAGACTATATATACTCTCTTTCTAGGTACTGTACAATTACACTAAACATATACACTTATGTGAATAACATTGCAAATCTACTCATTATTTTTAGTTATTATAGAATTATAATCGCTAGTAATTACTTTTTGAGTTATTATTTTTATAGAAATAACTTGTACGTAGGTGTTTAGGTTCCTTGCGTTGCCTAGGACTAAGGGCAACCATTGATTCCACTGATTCCACTAAATAAAGGAACCTGATTTAACTAAATTCATTTAACCAATAATGAGGCTGCTGGATGTTTTCCGTATTAAACTTATAGCTGGACATTATAACTACCTTCTCTATTACAGCGGTTGAAGCTTATATTGTCAAATATTTAAGACAGCTCAATGTGGAGTATAGTCCATCATATATTAAAGACACAGGTGTATTTTGAACTTGGCACTTTTGGACTGAACACTGGAATATGAGCTTTGTGGCTCTTTTGACATCTGAAAGAAATGTTAGTCCCTTTTGGCAATAACACTAAAAGAAAATAAAACTTTTCTGTCTATAAAGAAATCGATTAGGCATTAAGCTGTAATAGATATGGGCACTGTAAATATTGTCGACTTGGTTGCTGCAACCCTGAAGAAAAATCCTTGAATCTTCCTTTCATGAGTCTGGACTAACAATGACTTCTTATGTCACTCTTAGGGTACTATTAATAAATTGCAGTGTCTAAAAGACATATAAAATAACAACTAGTTTGCATTGCCATACATAAAAGTGTGTATTAATTAAAAATCGATAATGGACATTACAATTAGCAATTGCCTAAAAAACTATACTTCATGATACAAATGTTAGTAGTGTATATCTTAAGTCTCTGGTAAACATATTAATATTATAATTTCTTTATATAGTTTATATATTCACAGACCTTTTACAGAGATTACAAATCATTCATTATCCCAGTGCTGCTGACAGTTTTAGACCCTATCTTAGTCACACTTATTATGACCAATTTTATTAGGTGCCCCTTAACCTTCCTGTATCATTTTCAGCATGGGAAGAGACTAGAGCACACTGAGGAAACCCATACAAGCATTAACAGAGAATAAAAACTGCTTGCACATAGTGCCTTGACTAGAATTGAACCTAGGGCCCTTACAGGCCAATGCATACCAATGTGTCTCTGTTTAGGTTTACTTACTCAGTGTTTGGACTGAAAAGTTGATATTCAGACCTTATCATATACCAATTTTATTCAAAGCAATCATTTCAGTTCCTAGCTTGTAAGGCACTATGTTACAGAGAGATTTAAAGCTGCCTTGGATCCAACAAAGTTGCACTGGCTCATTAATGCTTTCTACATCTGCACATGCTGGTATTCATGAAGATGTATGTTTGGTGCTATGTCATTTAATTTGGATCTAGGTAGTTTATTAGCTAGTTAATATTTTTTTTTTGTGTGGATTCTCATGATATGTTTAACATCCTGCCTGAGTTGAACCAGTGACCTAGAGTTTGCCTGCTGTCTGCATATGCTGTCAATATATCATTCCTTTCTGACATTAACCTGCTGAATCGGGTTTTAAGCAACAAACCTCCACTGAAACTGCACTAACCCGACTAACTAATGACCTTTTAACAGTTAAAGCCAACAACCATTTCTCACTGCTAATACTGCTTGATCTCTCTGCTGCATTTGACACTGTGGATCACCCTCTCCTCCTCTAGTCCCTCCATTCGCTTGGCCTTTGTGACATGACCCTGTCCTGGTTCTCTTTATACCTCACTAATCGTTCCTTCAGTGTCTCCTACAATGGAGTAGCATCTTCTCCCCTACCTCTTTCTGTTGGGCTTCCTCAAGGCTCTGTCTTAGGCACCTTATTATTCTCCCTCTATACTTCTTCCCTCTGTAAACTAATCACCTCGTATGGTTTTCAGTACCACCTCTATGCTGACGATACTCAGATCTATCTCTCCTCTCCTGATTTGAACCCAGAACTCCTAACTCGGGTCTCCTCCTGACTGTCTGCTATCTCTACTTCGATGTCATAACTCTACTTTGAATTAAACCTCTCTAATATGGAAATGTTTCTCTTTCCACCAACTAACACCCGTAACATCCTGGAAGTATATATCATAGCTAACAATTCCACTATTACCCTGTCTCCACAGGCCTGGTGCCTTGGCGTTATCCTTGATTCTGCCCTGTCATTCACTCCTCATTTCCAGTCACTTATTAAATCATGTAAATTACACCTAAGGAACATATCCAAAATTAGATCATTTATCACCCAAGATGCTGCCAAATCGTATTCACTCTCGTCATATCACGTCTAGACTACTGTAACTCTCTTTTAATCGGCCTCCTCACCAGAGATTGTCATCTCTCCAGTCCATAATGAACACTGCTGCCAGGCTTATTCACCTCAGCAACCACCTACCTCTGCCATGCCACTCTGCCAATCCCTCCACTGGCTTCCGCTACCTCTCAGAATAAAATTAATGACCTTGACATTCAAAGCACTTCGTAACTCTGCCCCACCCTACATCTCTGAACTGATCTTTACATACTCACCCAACTATGCTCTTACTATGCTCCTCTACTGACATGCTACTCAATTCTTCTCTCATTACCGCTTCACATGCTTGCATTCAAGAATTTTCAAGGGCTGCATCCCTCCTCTGGAATTCTCTCCCATGGTCTGTCCGACTTTCTCCTAACCTTTTCTAAACTTGAGATGAGTTACAAAATACTATATCACTTTTCTTAAATTTGACTAATGCGGATTTGTTGACCAGGTTAGAGGACTAGTGGAAATTTACATGTAGATGATAATTATTAAAGAAAAGCAAAATGCAGCTGTTAATATTGTTTCGGAATGTCTCCCAAATTTTTTGTTTTAAATACTTGGGGGCACATTTACAAAGCTCGAGTGAAGGATTCGAATTAAAAAAACTTCAAATTTCGAAGTGTTTTTTGGGCTACTTCGACCATCGAATGGGCTACTTCGACCTTCGACTACTACTTCGGCTTCGGATCGAACGATTCGAACTAAAAATCGTTCGACTATTCGACCATTCGATAGTCGAAGTACTGTCTCTTTAAGAAAAACTTCAACCCCCTACTTGGCAGCTAAAAGCTACTGAAGTCAATGTTAGCCTATGGGGAAGGTCCCCATAGGCTTGCCTGAGATTTTTTGATCGAAGGATATTCCTTCGATCGTTGGATTAAAATCCTTCGAATCGTTCGATTCGAAGGATTTAATCGTTTGATCGCAGGATTTGCGCTAAATCGTTTGACTTCGATATTCGAAGTCGAACGATTTTAGTTCCTAGTCGAATATCGAGGGTTAATTAACCCTCGATATCGACCCTTCATACATCTGCCCCTTGGTGTTATCTCTTAGGTGCTGCATTCTGCTTTTTCTACTGCTTATATGAATAATACAATTGAGATATGTCAAGCAGTTATCAATGCATGAATTTAATCACTTGTCCACTCAATAAGAATATGGGTGCCTTAAATGTCACATCACAAAAATAAAATCATCATCATCATTTAGTTATATAGCGCTGTCAAAATCCATAGCAACTTTGTTTTCCGACATGTACTGTGAAATATGTGACTCTACACATGGTTTGCAGAAGTAGTAGTCCAAAAGAACTGCAGAAGAACCTCAGATATGATATCACTCATAATTTGTTAGGGTATGGTCCTAGTTGTTTTGTATTCTTTTCCAGTTTTAAAATATTTATTGCATAGGGCATGACATGCACCAAAAAGGATGAAGATTATTATTATTTAATCATCTGACTTATACCACAGTGGAACTTGTTGCACCCAAAGGCAGTTTAATAGATGTTTTTAATGAACTATAGATGCTTTTTTTGTCATCATTACACTGACTATGGGTTGGGCTATGGCTACAGGCTGAGCTAAACAGCAAAAGTTGTGTCCTTTTTAGCCCTGCAATAGAACTCCCATATCTGAAAGAGACTGACATGCTACTCAATTCTTTTCTCATTACCGCTTCACATGCTCGCATTCAAGAATTTTCAAGGGCTGCATCCCTCCTCTGGAATTCTCTCCCATGGTCTGTCCGACTTTCTCCTAACCTTTCTGCTTTTAAAAGATCTCTTTAATAGGGATGTAGTGAACTGTTCGCTGGTGAACTAGTTCGCGCGAACTTCGACTGTTCGCATCCGCCGCAAGTTCGCGAACGTCGCGCGACGTTCGCCAATAGGCGTTCGCGTCAAAATCGTTCGACCATTCGACCATTCGGCCGCTAAAATCGAACGATTTTCGTTCGATTCGAACGAAAATCGTTCGATCGAACTATTAAAATCCTTCGATCGTTCGAATCGAACGATTTTCGGATGTTCGAAGTTCGCGAACAGTTTGCGAACTGTTCGCATTTTTTGCCGGTGTTCGCGAACGGCATTCGCGAACACATACTCGGCGGTTCGCTACATCCCTACTCTTTAACACATTTAGAGAAGCCTTCCCTCACTCTACTTAACTACCAAATGCAATACCACACACAGTACTACATCTCTCACCCAATACAGTACTACATTCATAAGGAACTGAAATGTCCACTTTGCCCAGCATGACCGTGTACTAGAGTTGTTGTGTAGCACCGGGGGGTTCTGGAGGAACGTCATTTTATTTCTATTATGTACTGTATTTACTGTATATGGCTGAAATGACAATAAAATCCACTTGACTTGACTTGACATCTCTCAAAAGTCGCTCGCATCAAAACCGTTGCGCTTTAACATTATTCAGACGCCCATTGACTTTAACGCTGGCGTCAAAATTGACACGAGCATCAGAATTGACACAGGCATCAAAATTTGGGGTATGCAAATTTTAGCCATTTCGCTAATTTCCCAGGACAAATTCGCCCATCACTACTTTGGGGCTACCAATAAAATTGGGAGGGAATAATCACATGCATTTTTCCATTTTTCACTGCTACACACCCCTACATTGTTAGAGGACCTCCTATCCACTAGGCTCCCATGTTGCCAATTTCTTAAAAACATATCTGTGATTATTTTACATTATGACTGGTCAACTGGTAATGATATCTACTACTACACTATGTTGTTGTTTAAGCAAAAACTACTATCTATATATTATATATTACTACTAGCTTACTAACACAGGCTCAGCTAATAATAAATCTGACAACCAACAAATAATACCCAGGTGCTTTGGTTCCCACATTAAAATGAATAAACTATATAGTTATGTGTATGTTCTTATGTAAACAGTGGGATTGGCTCAGATACCTCTGGTTGATGTGGAAAGAGAGAGGCAGGATAAAATGAGCTTGTTGACCGAAGTGAAACAATAAGCGCAGAGAATTTTTGATGCAGTTTCATGAATATTTTCATTGTCAGTGAAACCTGTAAGTTTGCGGTGAATCTGTACATGGCTTTTTTGCTCATAACTAGTGATAAGTGTAAGCCATTAGAGTCTATAGCCCCCTGCTCTGCACTGACTCATGGCACAATGTAGGTCTATTCTGAGATAGTGTGATAGATTCTGAGTGCGCTCTTGAACTGATTTGCTGACCCTTGCATGTCCTTGACCTTTGCTGATTTACTGCCTACCCAACCCAACCTTGCATGATTCCTATTCTTCTTGATTCAGATTCTGTGCTGTGCTGATTGTTTGGTTATTGATCCCAGCCTTTTCTAGGACTACACTTACTCGTTACCCATTCCTCGTGTGACACAATCCAGTTCTCTTGCCTGACAAGAACCCTTGCCTTGGTTATATCATTTTAAGACCTGGCAACATCCGAGTAGCAAAGGGCTCCTTCTGGCATGTTATAGGCAGAAGCGTGAGCCATTACTGGAAACTTGGTGTTTGTTTTGGGTTTTAGGATACCAAATGTGACACTTTTAATTTGAGTGCTACTTCAATTTCCAATAAAAAAAGAGAATTCCATATGATAGGCCTCAGTTTTGCATAATTTATTATATTTGGAAATATGTGTCCAATTCTAGGTCACTGGTAAAAGTAACTGTTTTTAAGATGATATATTTTCTAAGTCATTCTAGAAAGCTGTCAGAAAGTAGTTAAACAGTTTTTGTTCTCATATTATATCAATATGAAATATCTTGGGTGCTGCCAGAATATAAAGAAAGTGCATTTTGAAATAAATTCTCCAATATTATATAATGTTCATTTATATAGGATCCCAGTCTCTTTCAGCCATGGTTTTCTCTAATGTTGAAATAGTAAGCTAACATAAAAATTAAGGACTCCTGGATATTTATGAATGTCTTACGACATTATAAATCAATATTTAGAATGCCTCTTTTCATCTCCTGCAGAGCATTAGTTTAGCTTAAAGTTTTTTCATAGAGGTCAAAGCAAGTTATATTGTCTCATAATATCTGGCCTTGGCATACAATTCAACTTTTATTTTGTTCCTTCATGGCTGATGGGTCACAAGTAAAATTCAATCTTCATAACTTGCACATTTCGAGAATGGAAGTTAAAAAAGAGGAGCAGTTTCCCTGGTAGATATCATTTATTTTTGGATCTGATTTATTTATTTTTTTGCTCAGCTGTTCAGTCACAAAGGAGAAACACACTATTTTCTAGACAGAAATGAAAGTGGGATTTATTGTAAGTCTAGATAACTGAACAAAATCCATCTTCTTACCAAATGTGCTTTATACAAATTTCAGCCCTATTATTTGAAATTTGGTTTTCGTTCTTTTTTTTTTCAAATTTAGGAAAGTCTAATGTTTTGGTGTGACCCTATTCTAATTTTTCCCACTATGGGCCACAGAACACAATTAAATAAATGTAATTTCTTTAAACTCCTTTAGGGATCCCTTTTAGTATTCCATTAAGGGCCAAGACAAATTGTTTCAGACATATTTATAGTGATATATTTATTTATATTTTATAGCTATTTATAAGCCTTGAAGAAATAATGATTATTAAATGGAATCTTTTGCCATGCAGTTCTCTCCTGGGCAATATCTGCAAGATGTTCTTCCCATGTCATCATGGGTTTCCGCCAGTAGTTGCTTTTTTGTATTTTCCAACATAATGGTGCCATCACCCAGCCTGAATATAGAATTGACAATAAGAAAAAATGTCTAGAAGTATAACCAGAACACGTGTCTCTCCATTTATATTTGCTGCCCAATAAGTCACAAGCCCAACCTAAGAACAAGGAAAGACACAACCTGTCCTTAACCATGACTAAGGAAGCTACATCAAGCAGAGGCACTTAGTAAAATCCATATATTGTCCTTGTACTGAAGGTAATAAAATAATAGATTAACTTTTATTTACCCATCACATTCTTTATGTTATGTGTGGTTTCACTGCAACTGGTCATCTATGTCTGTCTAACGTCGTAAACTACTGTAGATAATCCAGGATCTACAACGTTGATAACATGCATGGGCCCAAATCTTCCAGATCAGTTTAATCTATGAAAAATACAAAATTATCCATCAATGTAAAGTTATTTTTACTGTGCTTCATAGAGTAAAGGTGGCCATAGACGCAAAGATCCGTATGGCCGAACGATCCGATTACGATGTGCCATGGGCTCCGGCGGGATCGGTCGGGTCAAAATCAAACCTGACCGATCGACCAAACGACTGATCTCCGCCGGACGAAAGATGTCGGCACACGCCACACACTCGTACCATAAGATCTGTGTGTCTATGGCCACCTTAAGGGTTTGGAGAAAATCTATCCCGAAAGCGTATGTACTGCTGTGTCCTACAGTACATAGACTTAGTATATGGTGGTTTCATATTATTTCCCACAATAAAGTTAGACATACGCATTGTTTGTTGACTTGGCAACTCCTGGCTGTGTCAGCAAATTATTGACCCATCTGTGGAGTAATTTTTGATGGATAGTATATTTATTTGCTATAATAGTTATAAACTAGTATAAACATGTTTCTTGTACTTTTTTTTGATGTAATGTTTGCAGTGTATAAATGTTTGGCTGCTATATTAAAGGACCAGTAATATCAAAAAAAAATGTAAAAATTCATTAGTATACACAGAAAAAAAGAACACCAAGACAAATTAAACTTTAAAATCGCAAAGCCTTTATTAAGAAATAATTTAGTAAAACTCCGCTTCCGCTCCTCTTCAAAAAAGGCGACTTGGCGACGATCTATCGTGCGGCGCTCAGTTTCTCCTCCCTGGCTATCTCCTATAAGAAAGGCAGGGAGGAGAAATCGAGTGCCACACAATGGATCGCCCGATTGCTTTCTGAAGAGGAGCTCAAGCTGAGTTAAGGTAAGTTATTTATTAATAAATTAAAGTTTAATTTGTCTTGGTGTTTTTTTTTTTTTGATGTATACTAACAATTTTTGTTAACAAAACATTTTGATGGTCCTTTAAACTTTTATTTTTATTTTTTTTCTGAAGACCATGTAACTAGTGCATCTAACACATACCGCATCGCTATACCCTTTTGCCACCTTGGAAGGGATATTTTTTTAGTAGATTAGTATATAATAAGATAAGTTAACTTGGTAAGCATTATGTTTAATATACATAAAGTACAACCCTTTTAATTGCAAGCCACGTGCAATAACAATTATTAATTTGAGTACAGAGACAGAGATATTTATAGTGCTCCCCAATTAAGGGAAGACTTTTCTGCTCATTGCAAAAGGGACATAAAATTAAAAGTGCATTGCTAACCACTTGCTGATATACATTCAATCCTACTGAAAACCCTCCTTAACATGTTCATTTAAATAGTAACAGAAAAAGCACAATTAGAATCAGACAGAGATGAAATTGGTTCAGTTTCAGTTCTTGTCTGTCATGTATATTTTACATAGAGGGATATCGTTGGGCTCAATAAAGCCTTAATGTTTGACAAATGAGTTGCTGCTCAGATCTCTGGAGTTCCAGTGGGAAGCTTGTGAATAGATGATCAGTGAAGCAGAGGGCAATGGAGGATGCAGATGTTTTTCTAGAAGCAAAAGGCAGTGCATTTCCAATTATATGACTTCAAAGACTTCCTATGTCGATTTCAAAATAGAAAAAATCCAATATATTATTAAGGCTCTTACATAAGAAACCTTGGCTAAAATTAGTGTTGGGGGATGCAGTTGTGGAATAGACTAAAATGTTTGCTTGACCATGTCACTTTTAGGGGCCTACTAAACCTTGATGAGTTTTTAAAGGGGAAAAAGTAAAATTTTTAGAGGGCAAAAAAACCTAGAATTTTTCGAGATTTATCATGCTCTGAAGCTGCTTAAAATTAGAATCCAAAAATGCTCCAGCTAAAACCTGTCGAAGTTATGTAGAAGTCAGTGGCAGATGGTCACATGATTCGAATTGACACACAAGAAGTTTTATTGGTAATTTAAGGGGATTGGGGTCTGGGAGTTTGGTTGAATATTTGTTTTAAATTATAGTGAGAAAGTTGAGTTTAAGTAAATACCCACCATATACTTCCACATATACATGGGGGCAATGAGCTTTTATAACACCACCTAAAATAAGACAAACAAGATTATGAAAAGGGCTGTACAGATAATTCAATGAATGCATATTAATCTAACCTAAAAGGTTACTAGCACAGTGCACAAATGACCTGAAAATCACCCCAGATAGAGCCGCACAGGCAGCACAGAAACAATATCCCAATAGTTGGGCTACCTGAATGTTCTGGAGGAGATGACAAGATAGTATTTATTGAAGCATGGCTCCGAGAGAACTTTAATGCAAACAGGCTCATAGATTACTCCCCCACCCCGAGACCAGGTGCCTTGCCACGGCCTTTCCTGCTGCTTCTCTTAAAACTTCTGGGACAGGGAATTCATACTCACTGCAGTGTGGAACACAGAGGAGCTACAGCACAATGGTGCTAACATTATGCTATGTATCCTTCCAAGTTGTATTAAAAAAGGGTAATAAGGCTGGAAAACTCCTAGCCTCTCTCTCCCAGGAGCAAAGGCCAATGACAGTTATTTCTAGAATTGAAAGACCTGATGGTACTATTACTGACTCCCCAAAAGGAATCAATGACATGTTCATGGATTACCAGGTACAGCTTTATAATCCCTCTCCCTCTGATCAAACGGCCCAACCCATGCAAATACTTCAGAACATCACTGTCCCCTGTCTTACCAAGGCTGGGCAACAGATCTTGGCCCCATTTCTGTAGATGAAGTTAAGGCATCAGTCTCAAAAATTCCAACCAGGAAAACCCCAAGGCTTGATCGTATGCCCGTAGCATTCTACAAACTTTACTAAGAGAGTATAGTAAATAAATATTAGTGATGGGCGAATAAATTCGGCAGACACTAATTTGTGACGAATTTCCACATTTTGCTGCAAGCAAATTAATTCACCAAACTAGGGCATCAATTCGCGGCAAAAAAAAATATCCACAACGCAAAAAAAAAAAAAATTATCTCTGATCAAAATTGTAGTGTGTATAAAAATTGTCATGCGTCAAAATTATTCAGACGCCCATTGATTTTAATGCATTTGGACCAAATAGTCGAGCGTATACATTGACATGCATCAAAATTATTTTGAATCCCATTGACTTCAATGCGTTTGTGCATTTTTCGGCACAGATTTGCCCATCACTACTAAATATGTATCAAGAGAACTTAACCAGTGGCCTTCTTCCTCCAACTGCACAGAAGGCCCTTATAGTATTAATTCTCCAAAACTGAGGGTGATATGGAAGACTGTGCTGCATTTGGACCAATTTACCTACTTACCTGAGAAAAAAAAATCATAGCAAAAATCCTTGCATTCACACTAGTGCAGATCATAGAAATGCTATTCCACCTGGATCAGACTGGGTTTATGCCAGGGAAGGCCACCTCTATCAACATATGTAGGTTATACACCAATATCAAATATTTAACCCCCACCCGAAATAAGAGCTTTGGTCCTTTAATGGGACAAACTCCTGTATACAAACCCCACAGCAGGGACCAGGCTAATGGCAACATATCCCTTCCCTTACAATTAGCCAGGGGGCACAATACAGGGATGCTCCCTATGCCCTTATCTATTCACTATTGAAATTGAGCCACTGGCATGTATTAACATTTCACTATATGTGGATGACACTCCTATATACTTAAAATACATGCACCAGTCACTTTAAAATATGCTAAGTTTAATAGACCTCTTCAGTAGGGCATCCAGACTCCCTGTCAAATGATCCAAATTGACCCTCCTACCTGTAGGTTTACCCCTGCCAGGACCCCAGAGACAGAGACCCCACACCCCGGGTATACCATTTCAAATATTTGGGGATACTGACTCCGCCTAAATACTGTGCCATGAATATAGAGTCTCTGGTCAGCAATATCAGTCACACACTTTCTGTTTGGGCCCAACTCCCGCATAACTTATTGGGAAGGATTAATATGGTAAAATGATTACACTGCCTAAACTGTTGTACAGTATACATTTAAAAATGCATATGTTTTACTTCCTGTAGCACTGTTCTCCAAATTGAAATCCATGGTAACCTTTCTTTGGGCAAATAAACAACCACAAATCAAACTTTCAGTACTAACCTTTACTAAGATCCGAGGGCTGGCCATGCCCCACTTTTCAATTGCCACATACAATGTTCTACTGGTACCTCCAGGTCTGGCATCCCCTGACTGCCCAATTTCGAAGTATGCCCAAATTGGAACCCTGCGCTTTGAAGACTGTGCTTAGGGTACCTGAAATTATGTTTATAATTAAGTATGGGACAACCCATACACAAACTGTCACAATAAGTGGTTACAGGACATTCCTACATTAGAAACAGATGACTGGGACAATATAACTGACACCTATGTGTCCACGGTGATTAGAAGTACGGACATACTTATTTAATGTAAGATGATACATAGACTGTATCACAAGCCTGTATGTCTGCTTCAAATGTCAATCAGTCCCAGGCATTTTTCTGCATGCTTTCTGGTCCTGCACGGTGATTGCCTCTTATTGGTACAACATTGCTTCTTTCCTACAAGCACATCTTGACTTTCCAAGTATTGTCACCCAAAATATTCCTATTGGATCAAATTGACCAGTTAACCCACCTGGGACTATTAAAACCAGAAGAAGCACCACCTGGTAGTCCACCCTCTTCTGAATATATCTGATTGTATACAGTGTACAGTGACAATAAATAGCTGATGTGAATTGTAATCTAACACTTAATATAATTGTTTTTACAAAGCTTTATAAATATTCCCCAAAATCATGCTTTTCACTCATAAATATATGCCCAAATAAACATGCACTCTAAAACGTATACAACCTGCTATTTTTGCACTATGAACTTTGCCCAATGTGTTGCACCCTGATGTACAACTGTTTGTACACTGGAATGTGAAGAATGCACCTTACTCTAAATACAATACTGTCTGCAAGATTGCATTCAGAGTGGTTGGCACATTCACCTTCCCTGATATTCCCTCTATCTTGCATGCTGTTTAGACACATAAGTTATGGAGCAGGAGCATTAGCATAGGGAGCTCACAAGTTATGGCAGGATATCCAGCAGCAAGGAGCAGACACAGTTTGCATGGATAAGTGCCACATGTAAAAGTGCTCCCAGCATGTGCCCAATGGGTGCAATTTTTGCACAGTGACTGAAAAAATAATATCTTATAACCTTTGCCCAACCACACATATCCATTCATTCACTAAAACATTACCTTAAACCTGCATACTCATATTCACATATTGTTTTTTTTTTTGCAATGGCAGTGGCCACACCATGTACATATGAAACTGAATGCAAAAAATCACATCAGTAAACAGAACACTCATCCATAAAATTACATGAAGTCTCTTCTCTAGTCAGTGTAATTGGGTTTCAATAAGAGTAGGAACTGAAATAAAGAAGAAAAGTAGTAATCGTAGTAGTAGTAGTATTAGTAGTGGTAGGATCATGGTAGAATTGGGCAGGACGACAAGACAATCATACTTTGAGGATTAAAGGAGACAGCCAGGGTCATTTGGTGGCAAAAATGAAGACATGTAGGGGATGTAGCACAAAGTAAAATGTAAAAAAGTTGTGAAAAATTTATTTTGTTATTTTTTCCTTACTAATTGGTGACAAAGTGAAGGAATGATACACAAAAAAACCATTTGCACACTCGCAATCACCTTTTTAGCTTTCTTGAATTTCCCTACTCTATTACAACCCTGCATTTGTACATTTATGTATTCATGCCCCACTATTTACAATCCTCTAACTGAAAATGAAAGAATTAGGATGAGTACATTAGCTAATATAATTATATGCAAAATGTAAATTATTTACTAAAAATCTAATTTAGATTTTTTCACAGATCTCTAAAAATTGGTGGGTTTTCTATTCTCTAACTCTAAAAACTTGAAATTTATTAAATGTAGAAACCAAAACCCTCATACACAAGCTGTTGATGTACCATAGAAGTTAATGGGAGCTGCACTGATCTATTGGACCATTTTTATCAATTCTGACTTTTAGAGATTTTAGGATTTTTTGTAGCTTGGTAATTATCTGAAAAACTTGAATTTTTATTTTTTGTATTTTTAGAGCATCATTCAGCATTTTTTTCCATTGGTACTTTTTGTATCCGGATCTTTTGAGAACTTTTATGATATTTGTAGTTTTAGTGGAATAGAGTTTAACTGTGGTTTAAAAAAACTCTAAAACCACAAAATTCTACCTTTAACAAATAGGCCACTATATATTAGAATAGGCACATTTGTACATTTGTAGAAAAAAATAGAAATGGCATTTTATGAAATGGAAATTTAAGGTCAGGCAATGCTACCAGGTTTTACTCTCCGGGTACACACATACAGATAAACCATTAAAACGGTTATAAACAGAGATGGGGCAGGCTACTTGTCTACTGTAATTCAATGTCCCTCTAGCCCTTGTTAAACTGCAATATTCGTCTTATATTTTTAAATGCTGCAGAGATTGTAAATGGCATTTGCAAATTAGTGGTTCAGGTCACTACAGTTAAAAGCTTTTGTTAAAAAAAAAAAAATCGGTGAGAGAAAAAGTACAGATGCAACTAGGGAGATGGATGGCTTCATACTTTAGATGTTTAATGTAACTGGAAATCAGGGGAATGTATGATTATGCATATTGCAGAAAAAGATATCCCCATGAATACAGTAAAGTGTAATTTGTGTCAGCGCTGGCTCTGCAGAGAGCACGTCTATGAATTATTAAATCATCACAGAAACTGCTAAAATGAGTAGAACAAAAATGAATTGCGGTTTTTATTTATTCATTTTACTCAGATCTTCAAAGTATGGCTTGAAGAAGAAAATTTACTTCTAGATGATCTCTGCTCAGTGCCAATCATTCACGAAGGGAAAGTGTGGCTTGTGCTCCAGAAGATTCTTTTTTAAGGGCAAATAGTGGTACTGTACTTTACCCATGATTGTATAGATAGATGTGTAGATAAGTCACCCCTGACTGTAACATAGTAAAATAGTAAGTTAGGTTAAAAAAAGGCATTTGTCCATCAAGTCCAACCTTTTAAGTTTATTTAAAACCTGCCTAACTACTAGTTGTTCCAGAATCCTGCTGAAAAAGGCCAAATCCTCGCCGAATCCCGAACCGAATCCTGGATTCGGTGCACCTCTAATTTTTATTACTGAAATACTTAAAAAACATTTGGGGGTTAGTCTTAGCCTCTGCTGCAATGTGCTGCTCATTTTCTATCTTTGCTGTTTGGATTGCTGTTTTGTATTTAATATAGTGTTTATATTCATCAAATGCAGCTTCTGTCCCCATAGACTTATAGTTTTTAAATGCCTTTCTCTAATTTCCTATTAAATTCTTTTTTTTCTGTATTAAACCACATAGAGTTATTGTTAATGCTTCTACATTTACTTTTTAATGGTATAAATTGAGAACTATGATAATTTAATCATTTTAAATGACAATCATTGCTGTTATAATGCCCCAATCTATGTTCTGAAGGGCAAACCTTAAGGAAATTCAAGGTTTTTGTTGCACCAATGTATATTTGCTTTTTGCACCATCACATTATGGTCACTATTACCCAGTGTTTCAATGACTTCAATTTACTATGGGCTCTGGGTCATTAGAGATAACTAGATCTAGTATAACATGGATTCTGGTTAGCTCTTCAACCTGTGCCATAAAATTGTCATGCAACAAATTTATAAACTTGTTCCCATTAAAGGACCAGTAACATGAATTTTTTTTTAAAAAAAATTCTTTACTATACCACAAAAAACCCTCCAAGACTAATTAAACTTTAAAATCGCATACCCTTTATTAAGAAATAACTTACTGAAACTCTGCTTGTGATCCTTTTCTGAAAAGGCGGTCCGGCGATTCATTGTGCGGCGCTCTATTTCTCCTCCTGCCTTCCTTATAGGAGATAGCCAGGGAGGAGAAATCGAGCGCCGCACGATGGATCTTCACCGTGTCGCCTTTTCTGAAGAGGAGCGCAAGTAGAGTTATTTCTTAATAAAGGCTGTGCGATTTTAAAGTTTAATTAGTCTTGGTGGGTTTTTTTGTGGTATACTAACAATTTTTTTAAAAAATGTTTTTGGTGTTACTGGTCCTTTAACTGTCCCCCATTATCATTACTTTTCCCAAGTTAACAGGCTTTTCTATTTCCACCAGGAGCTTAGACTTCTACTCCTACAATTAATTTTCTGGACTTTTTCACAATCTGTGAAGAGCTCCACCCATAAGACTTCAGCCCCCTCATTTTCTAACATCACCTCCTCCTTTATATTAGTTTTTAAATCCTGTCTAATGCTATGTTTGCCTCTGTTCTAGTAACATATAGGAACCAATCTCTAGGTGCCGTTATAGTTTAGCAGTGTTAAAGTCCACATACCCTTGAGTACATTACCCTTATAGTAACAGACACTTCCTATTAAAGACAGATAGTTCATGGTTCATTTTTACAATTCAAACACAAATTACTTTGTATCTAAGCTCTAGACACTATGTATATGATGTACAGAGAAGGAATATTAAGTAAACTGGGGCTATGTGGAAAGCAAATTGGCCCAGGCTCCATCCACTCATAATATTAGCTAAATTTAACCATCTGCTGAGATTTCTGAATCACAGTAATTTGTAAGATACAGTGAGAGGAAGTAACCAATTGCAATAAAAACAATCCAATAGTGGAAAACATTTGTTTTCTCTTGCTCCTAAGGCCAGGAGTGCTTGTGTTATTCATGTGGGTGCTGGAGGAGATTTCATGTTGAGTGTTGAAGGGACTGGAGAAGGTCTGTCAGAACATGGTGTTATGTGGCTTGTAAGGGTCCATAAGACTCTTCTTGGAACTGCAAAACTATTTTTCTCATGTACTGAAATAGCATCCGATTAATTTATTTATTGTAAATATCCAATGGTATATTTTATATTTCTAATATATAAAATTCCTTTCCAATTCCTCAAGCCGGTGTTGCCTTGTGAAGGCAATGTAAAAAACAAGAATTTATGCAGACACTTGTAACCTGATACACTTGTATCAGCATAACTAGCACCATATTTGTAAAACTGTAAAAAAAGATAGGGCTTTGAAATTTATCAGAGATGGTCATGTTAATGACACAGTAAACCATGTTAAATCTTGGAAAAATATGACACCCACTCTCTACTAAGCATGTCCTATTAGGCTGTAACAGATCTGACATGCTGTAAAATAATGAAAGAAAGGGCACTCAATCACAGTGGATTATTTCTATAACTGCTATCTATACATGGAGTTAATTCATGCTTAAATTAATCAGATGCAAGTTGA
Organism: Xenopus laevis; assembly: GCF_017654675.1. Taxonomy (NCBI): domain Eukaryota; kingdom Metazoa; phylum Chordata; class Amphibia; order Anura; family Pipidae; genus Xenopus; species Xenopus laevis. The sequence goes on from NC_054374.1 coordinate 76,716,027, forward strand.
GTGTAGGACTGGCCAGATATGGGATGACTTTGACGTAGTTGGCCATCTTAAATATATTGCAATATATGGACAAACAATCCCTGTGTTGTTTAAAGGGTAAGGCATTTTTAGTAACTTAAGGCACAAAATGTCTCAATGTCCTAAATATATTGATTATGGGTTGAGTGCAGAGAACCTCTTGTATTTGTCTAAATTAGTGATGGGCGAATCTGTGTTTCGCTTTGCCGAAAAACTCGCAAATTTAATGAAAAACTTGCAAAAAAGGTGAAAAATCCACGAAACACATTGAAGTCAATGGGCAATCAATATTTTGACACACGTCAATTTTGATGCGAGCGTCCGATTTTGATGCAAGACAATTTTATGCGTGCAAATATTCTGATGCGCAACGATTTTTTCGCAGCAAATCTTCAACGCAGTTTTGCGAATTTATTCACTGGTGGCGAAACACGAAAATTTGCGCATGATGAATTAGTTCACCCATCACTAGTCTAACTGTTAATTTGGTAGTGATGTTAAGATGATTGAGGCCTTGGTTTATGTATAAGCATTTAATGGGGCCCTGTCACTTAGACATAAAAATCTGTATTATAATAATAAAAAATAAACAAGAAACCCAAATTCCTTTTTTTATTAACGCATCCATACTCGTTATAAAGATACATACATCTCAGCTGTCAATCATATGCTATCTGCCCCGCCTCTATGACTTAGGCATTGTGGGGCAGACAATTTCTTTCAATATCCATTCAGCAGTTCCTAGATGTCCCTGCACTCCTTACATATTCCTTCCCTCCTCACCATCTAATTGTGTTGCCATTGCATGTACAGCATGGATATGAGGCCTCCATTTTTATGCATACACAAGATTTTGGGATGATGCAAAGCTTGTCTTATAACAGTGCCCCAAAAATGGATGCTGCCTGTTTGCTGTGATTGTGAATTCTTAGACTGAAGGAAAAAGAGATTTAAATAATTTATATATTGTAAGTAAAGTTTATAGTAGTATAGTAGAAAATAATTTGGAATTATTTCCAGCACAGTCAGGATTCAACTCACCTGGATAAGCAAATAATAATTCCCCAAGGAGTAAGTGGGTTATATTATTTTATTCAGAATATAATTTTGAGATTTCTTAATGGAAACTATTGTTATTCTTCTATCCCAAAGAGAGCATGCTTAAAAGCTATGGCAGTGAGCTCTTTATTGTCATAACACACATACATTCTCTATTAAGTTGGGGATATGGATATTCATTTTAATAGACTGTATTTCACATTAAATAAACATACTACAATAAATTATTATATGGTAAATTAAATAAGGCCTTGTTCAGCAATGTGCAGGCAGTCTCAATAACACAAATGGACAACTCATGCCTTTAGCAGAGAAAATGAAGATTAGTAGTTATTGGAGATGTGCAGAAAATGTAGTACTTAACAAGCATAAAGAATGTATGAGCAAGCTAAACTTGATGGGCTACTGCCTGCATAACTGTTTGCTACTTTGTCCTTTGGTTAATTGCATCTATTATCTCATTCATTATAAAACAATCTCACAAGAAAAAACGTTTTACGTTAATACACAATCATAGGGCTCATTTACAGTGTTGTTGGTCGAGTTGCACCCGACAGCATTGTGCATATAAATGCAGGAAAATGTGCTTTGCTGGCAAAATATTGTTGTGCTTTGGTCCTTTTCCCCTTTCAGTATATGATCCTTTGTGATTCAGTTATTTTGCACCCCAAAAAAGAAAAGATTTTTTTTAATGCAATTATATTGTAAAAAAAAGCAATCAGAATCATAATTGCTGTTTTTACTCAATTGCACTGTCAAATACGTGCGTGCATTTTTCTAATGATACCACCGCGTTTAATAAAAACAAATAGAAAGTACAGCCATTATTCCCCAGTAAATCTTTTAATCTAAATATCTCATTATAGTCTGTTAAAATAGCTGCAAGATTCACAGTTAACAGAAGATTGTTCTCTTGAGCAACATGCTAAATAAATCAGACTAGCATACTGTACAAAGGCAGACAGACTGGCATTTCTGGTGATACATTTAATATGATATTAAATTACACACTTTGGAACCTTCATATATGTTTCAGAATGGCATGGTTAGATAAAGATAACACTGAAACCAGTCTAGCTGTCTTTTGACATTCCTCTCTATAATTTCTAACTGTCCAATTAAAATTTCATCCTTAAATTCCCCTGTACTGTATTTTATAATACAGTAACCATATTCAGGCCAGAAAAAAAAAATCCATCTATTTCTATGTAATCCTTCGTGTGACCTCCATAAATCTAATATGACATATGGGTATTTCCCAGAATTTGTTAAATTCCTCACTTGTTTGCTAAGGAGATAACCCAAGATAACTTTAGGTGGGAGGCAGTATAACCATACTGTAGACCAAGTTCTAGAGTCATGCTCTTTCCCATAATACATACATTTTAATGGACATATGTGGTTATGTAATAAAAGGCACAACATTTGCCTAGGGGCAGTAACCCATAGCAACCAATCAGCAGGTAGAATTTGCTAGTCATCTGTTTAAATGCAAGCATCTTATTGGTTGCAATGGGTTAGTGCTCCTGGGCAAACTTAGAGCCTTATATTACATGTAGGGGATAGAGTGCTAAAAGTTAAGTAAGGAACTGTCAAGCTCCAAAATTAGCCCTGATAAACAAGTGCTGAATGCATGGGCTGGGGGCAGTTTCTTGCAATCCGGCTGTGCATGCCAGATACTGGAGATGGCACTATGAGTTAAGTGTAGCACAGGGGCACCTTTTTTTCTAGACACTCCTGCAACAGTATAAATCCATGCCATGACTACAAGCTAGAGCTGAGTGTTAACATTTTGGATATCAGTTTCCTTAATACCAAAGTCATTTCTGCCACAACCCCTCCATTTAGTAAATACCAATTTGTTATTGACACTCCTAGGAGTAATCCATTTTTCAGTTATCACATGATGAAGCTGGTTACTCCAGCAATTACTTGAATCACAAGCCTACAATGATCGAAAAGCAGTCCAACATCAAAGGTGTTCTTTATATAGAGAGATGGTGCATGGATTCTGCACACATGTGGTCTACTGTTTCTCTGCAGAACCATGGTATGCAACTCTTTCAGTTTTTCTAAATAAATGACTCTGATAAGTAATTTTGTGCCTGGTATTCTGCTAATTTCCCCACAGTCTCGCTAAAAGCGTATACTTTATTAGCAGCTAAATAATCCTCTAAGTGTTTGCACTGTTAAAAGTGTTCAGCGAGGACTGAATGATTATTTGTTCCTTACTAATTCTGCTAAAACCTAATTTAAGTATATTTAATTAGCCTTTATGTTCACTTTGCATGCCAGGCACCATAAATAATACTGCTATTACGATTTGAATACAATGGCCCATCACAGCGCAATCCAAGCATTCCATGGTTTTCATTAGGAAAGAAGATTAAATGGTCCTGTTTTGATTTTGCTAGACCGGCCATATTCACTAGCAAAACAATACTGTTTACAAGCCAAACACTACAATTGCATCTAATACAGTTTTATAGGCAATGTTTCCAACCATGGGAAATATTTGGCATACAACTGTGACCTCCTAAAATCAAGAATTTTTTGGAGTGTTTTGTCAAAATTGGAAAGCTTTTAAGACTAGTCTTTGCTGATGACAAAGCTCAAAGGCATAACTGGTATAATTCACTTTAAAATTTTTTTTTAAAAATATGAATTGTTTATTAATCATTATTCATTGCTCCTGACTTGAACAGATCATCCCCCCAGAGGCTGTCAGAATTATTCTGACATTATAATTACTATGCTCCAACTAAAAGTTATGTACTCTGTGAGTGTAAGTTCTGCCTGCATTTCTGGGCACAGCTGCACCACCAGTCTGGCTCTTCAAAGTTCTTATGCTTTGGAAAAATTCTTCCCTCTCTCTTATAAACATCACAAAAAGGACAATTGCTATGCATATCCAATACTAAAACCTTTTTCAGTCATCTCATGACTTCTTATCAAGTGGCACATGACATATGAAAAAAACCTTTCCTTTTTTCAATGATACCTATTGTAGAATTCCTCCAGATGATTCTTAGATGGGTGGGTGGCACACTGACCTGCGGTACTACTGCAGGTGTTCAAATAGTGTGTCCAAAAATCCTTAAAAATCCCCTTTTTAAATCCTTAAAAATCCCCTTTTAATCTGTCACCATCAAATATAAATTTACATAATCCAAAAGTTAACTGAGTCAGCATTATAACAGCTTGGGGGAGTTCAGTATTTAGCCAAAGTGGTGAATGGAAACAGCGAAGAAAGCAAAGGAAAACAAGAAAAAAAGTAGTTTAGTAGTTTAGTATGTTACTTAGGGGCAGATTTACATATGGTCGATTATCGAGGGTTAATTAACCCTCGATATTCGACTGCCGAATATAAATCCTTCGACTTCGAATATCGAAGTCGAAGGATTTGCCGCAAATAGTTCGATTGAACGAAAAATCGAATGATTAAATCCTTCGATTAAATTGATTGAACGATTTTTCTTCGACCTAAAAAACATTAGAAAGCCTATGGGGACCTTCCCCATAGGCTAACATTGCACTTCAGTAGGTTTTAGGTGGCGAAGTAGTTAAAGTTTTTTTTTAAAGAGACAGTACTTCGAATATCGAATGGTCGAATAGTCGAATAGTCAAATGATTTTAAGTTCGAATCGCTCGATTCAAAGTCGAAGTGGTAGTCGAAGGTCGAAGTAGCCAATTTGCTGGTCAAAAAATTATTCGAAATTCGAAGTTTTTTTTTTATTCTATTCCTTCACTCGAGCTAAGTAAATGGGCCCCTTAATGTTGTAGTTACACAACACCCCGCTCTCTCACAATCCACCTTTACTTTAGCCCAAAGAATTTACACTTTAAATATTCACCGCCTGCCAATGATAGGTGGGTACTTACAAACATTTAGAATATATTTCTGCACATAATAAATGATATTTGTCAGTGGTGTCTTGTCTGAAGTTGCTTATTCAATATTTAAGAGATCGGAGCACAGAAAATAGTGTAGATCTTTTTTATTAATTAAAACTCAATTTTAAAATTGCACTTAGAATTGTGAAGTAGAAAAAAGCATTACGAGTCCCCCTTTCTGTTCGCCCGTATAAAGATTGGCCTGAATTCGGCAGCTAAGTCTACAGCTAGAGTTGTCAACTACCGCGTGTATTCTTCTGGGCACCTGGGGATGAGGTTGGTCGCCTTGCCTGACTCGTTTCATTGGTATTTGACTTCCTCAGAGGCTTCAAGCATCAGACTAGGACCTCAAGGGGACCCCGTCCCTCATCTGCTGCACTTCGGAGCTTGCATTGGTGGGGCCTACTGGGTTTGTCCCAATGTCCTGCTGGCCCAGCCCATTTATAAAGAAAAATGTTTTGTGGCACAAAATTTAAGAAGACAACTTCAACAATGTCAATTTCTTCAGAGTTCAATGCAACTATATTTCCATATTTTAATAAACCCAGACCCTAAAGTTGCCTTTTTTTAAAACTGGAACTAAAAGCTTGGAAGCAATATATTTTACATTTACTATTTTTGCCTTCTTGAGTGCTTATTGAAAAATGATTGCTGCCAGGTCCATTTCTTTATTGAGTATCTGGGTAATTCAACTTTCTTTGATAAAGGTGTTCCTTCTCTCTTTTGACCTGTATCTTAATCATTTATTTATTAAAGGGATACTGTCATGGGAATTTTTTTTTTTTTCAAAATGAATCAGTTAAGAGTGCTGCACCAGCAGAATTCTGCACTGAAATCCATTTCTCAAAAGAGCAAACAGATTTTTTATATTCAGTTTTGAAATCTGACATGGGGCTAGACATATTGTCAATTTCCCAGCTGCCCCAAGTCATGTGACTGTGCTCTGATAAACTTCAATCACTCTTTACTGCTGTACTGCTGTACTGCAAATCTGTTTGCTCTTTTAAGAAATGGATTTCAGTGCAGAATTCTGCTGGAGTAGCACTATTAACTGATGCGTTTTGAAAAAAACATGTTTTCCAATGACAGGATCCCTTTAAGATATAGCTCTAGCAAGTTTTGCAGCACTTTACAATAATTAAGAAGCCTAAGTTTACAGTAGATGTTCATTAAAAACTGTATTTCTCTTTCCATTTAGAAATAACTGCTAAGACTAACAAAACTAAGTAGGCATATCCTGGCCAGACAAATTAATATGAAGGGTTTCTCTAACAAATCATCAGTGATACAGGAGTTGTGAAATATTAAATTGAAATGATCAAAGTTTAATTTCCTATGAAAAAAAATGAGTTTTACATGTCTGTACCAATTTTTACAGCTGTTTCTTTTTAATGCAGTGTTTTTTTTATTTTTGGCTTCGTGCTTTTGCTTGTCTAAGATAGAATAGACCAGATTTCTAGAAGTATTTAGGAGAACAAATAGGCATTCTGTGTAATCACAACTGTTTAGCTTGAGGGACATACAAGTAATACATATAAAATAGCATAGAGATAAGCAAACCTTTGTTTCATATAAATGTGATCAATAATATAAGATGACTACACAAGGGGACATTTACTAAAATTCTACTTTTTATCACTATGATTAAAAAATAAAATTCTACCAAACTCCCATACCCACATCCCCTTAATTTACCTAGATATCTCCTTGAAAAAATCAGTGAGGAAAAAGTCGTGACAAAATCATGTGTCAATTCAAATAGTGCAACTTTTTAGAATTTTCACCCTTAAAACTTGACTTTATCGAATTTAACAGAAATTATCGAGAATCCTGAATGTATAAACAGTGGCATAACTAGATGTTACTGGGCTTCACAGCAAATTTATTTTAGGGCCCCTAAAATATCAAGAGGTTGTCCTGTTTTACTAATACATAATGAAATTGCTCATTAAATAGGGATTCATGGGGCGCATATACCTCCTGGGCCCCCCTGCAGCTGCAGGGTCTCCTTCCTCTGTAGTTACGCCCCTGGGTATAAAACATGTTCCAGTTGTTAAAGGGACCATCTGCCTTTGACTTATACATGATTTTAACAGGTTTTAGCAGGAGTATTTTGGGATTCAGATTTTTAGCACCTTTCGGATCACAATAAATCTTGAAAAATTAAAGGGTTTTTTTTCCAGAAAAATTTGAGATTTAATAAATAGGCCCCTTAATTTCAATCCTATCTGCTATACAAAAGTACCCCTCTGCATTGATACTACAGACAAGGGATACAGTTAGGCCCATAAATCTTTGGGCAGAGATGACTTTTTTCTGATTTTAGTTCTGTACATTACCGCAAAGAATTTTAAATGAAACAACTCAGATGCAGTTGAACTGCAGACTTTCAGCTTTAATTCAGTGGGTTGAACAAAAAGAAACTAAAACTTTTTTTTAACACAATCACTTCATTTCAGGGGCTCAAAAGTAATTGGACAAATGAAAAAACTGAAAATAAAATGTTTATTTCTAATAGGGATGTAGCGAACCGCCGATAATGTGTTCGCGAACGCCGTTCGCGAACACCGGCAAAAATGCGGACAGTTCGCGAACAGTTCGCGAACTTCGAACATCCGAAAATCGTTCGATTCGAACGATCGAAGGATTTTAATCGTTCGATCGAACGATTTTCGTTCGAATCGAACGATCGAAGCCATTCGATCGAATGATTTCATTCAATCCAATGGCTTCGATCGTTCGATTCGAACGAAAATCCTTCGATTTTAGCGATCGAATGGTCGAATGGTCGAACGATTTTGACGCGAACGCCTATTGGCGAACGTCGCGCGACGTTCGCGAACTTGCGGCGGACGCGAACAGCCGATGTTCGCGCGAACAAGTTCGCCGGCGAACAGTCCGCGACATCCCTAATTTCTAATACTTGGTTGAAAATCCTTTGCTGGCAATGACAGACTGAAGTCTTGAACTCATGGACATCACCAGATTCTGGGTTTCCTGCATTTAGTTGGATTTGAGCAGAGAGTGTGTCTCTGAACACCTCAGAATTCATTCGGCTGCTTCTGTCCTGTGTCACATCACCACTGGCAGCCATTCACGCCCAAGCCATCACACTGCCTCCATCATGTTTTATAGATGATGTGGTATGCTTTGGATCATGAGCTGTTCCACGCCTTCTCCATACTTTTTCTAACATTTACACATGTATGTTTCTGCTCTGAGATGATAAGATAAGCATGGTTACTTGCAAACTTCTGCCAGACAGTTTTTAATGTAATAACATTTTCAAAAAGAGAACAAATTTGTGAATACAAATTTGCATGTCACAACGTAATATTCTTCATTAGGCTTTTAATTGCATTGGGAATCTTAAAGGAACAGCAACATCAAAAAATTAAAGTGCTTTATAGTAATTCAAATATAATGTACTGTTTCCCTGGTGTATTTAAATAAACACATAACTTTTACCAATGCAGGGCAACAGTACATTATATTTGAATTACTTTAAAACACTTTTATTTTCGGTGTTACTGTTCTTTTAATTGCTCATTGCAAACCTTTAACACCTGCTTGAAGGTGGTGTAAACTTTTGGAGCAAACATAATTTTTCATTGTGTAAACATAAAGTTTATGGGGGAAATATAGTAAAGGGCAAAGTGGCTAACGTTGGCGAAAATTCACCAGCGTGACGTAATTTCAGCCAATTCACTAACCGTTGCTGGTGTAATTTCGCTAGCATAGGAGATAGACTCTGGCCCAACTTCACACTCTAACACCAGGCGAATTTTTGCTCTGGCAAAAGAGGGTTACTATGCAAATTCACTAAGTTTTTGCTTTTACTGACCGTTACCTCTATCGCCAGACTTGCCTTTGCCACCTCAGACCAGGCAATGAGCAATGGAGTAAATAGGACTTACTTGAAATTTTGTTGAAAATTTTTCTAAGTCCCAAAAATGCTGGCGTCTTTTCCTTTTTTCAGGGTGATAGCCTGCAAAAGTACTTGAATTTTTTGTTACCCGGCTTCCCCCCTACATTTCCTTACATATGGCACATAAACTATACCGTGGGCACATGTGTAGGGCAATATAACACCTCTATTTTATTTTATTAAGGTTCCCTGGCCTTGTGAAGTGTAATGTATTTGCTGCAACATATACGGCCATTGTACTTTAACTGTATGCAAATTAGCCAACGCTAGTGTTACTTCGAACTGCTGATCGTATTATCGCTAGCACAACTTCGCCAGCATTTGGTACCCTGTGCGCAACTTCGGATCTTCGTGAATTAGCGTTGCCCAAATGAATTTATGCCTGGCAAAGTGTTGCGATGTGCGTGAAGCCAGCACTGGCGGATTTTCGGATATAAGTAAATTTCCCCCTAAGTGTTGCATAAACTGCGCACTATCACAAACTATAAAATTCACAACCACTATCTTACTGTCGCTTGAGGGGCAAAACATTTGCAAAGGCAACATTTTTCACTTTGCGAACATTTATTCAAATTGTGACTGATTGTTGCGTTAACAAACAATATTAACTTACCCCATTAGTCTTTAGGGGGAATGTAATTAAAAATCACAAGCGATGTTCAAAATCATGTTTTTGTGAATGTTCAGTGCTGCTCGCAATGTAAAATAATTTTCTGGCCAATATTACATTTCTAAGCAAAGCGTTAACACCTGCTCTGGAGTTTTGTTAAATATTTAGTTGCAAAGTATGTTTAGCAATTGTGACATTTTATTACATATGAAGATTGCAAAAGCCATTTGGTGGCAAACTTTGCAAGGAAGTAACCGGTCAAAAAAGGACGTAAACATGGTCGATAACATTCGCAGTGGTCTGTGTGACCGTTTTTTTCAAAACATATATCATTCCCCGTATCAATTTAGGGACCTTTCCTGGAGGAGACTTGACATTTACCCAGGAAGACAATATATTATTTATTTCAAGACAACCTAAGCTTTCAAAATATGCTAGCTCCAATGCCACCCCCCTCTCCAGCTCCAAACTTAAAACATCAGCATCAAAGCAGGTTAAAAGGGGGCCGCATTGCTAGCGCAATGAATGCAATAGAGCTCTTTGCACTAGTGATGCTGGATAACCCGGAAATTACAAGAGGCGACTTTTTGCCATCCCTTGTATTGTAACTGGCTGCTCGCTGCCACCTAATGCAAGGTTCTCACTCTCTCCTTGCTCTTAAGGCCAAGGTGTTCTTTGACAACTGTAACCTCTTCAGCACGTCTTTTTTTTCAAAATGGAACCTAGCTTGGTTTTTTGCTTATAGCTTGGCTTCACATAGGCATTTTCTTATTGTAACAATACTCACAGGTAACTTTAGACCTTCTTTGATCTTCCTGTAGCTGATCATTGGCATCATTGCCATTTTGGCTATTCTTCTATCCATATACATTTTTCAGTTTCTGGTAGCCATTTTAAAGCATTTGAGATCATTTTAGTAGAGAAGCCTATCATGTTCTGCACTTCTTTATATGTTTTCCCCTCTCGAATCAACTTTTTAATCAAAGTACGCTGTTTGATCAATATCTGGAACACTCATTTTACAAAAAGAAATACACTATAACCAGCATATACAACATTTGCTCCTTCCTTCCTTAAATAAGGGCCATAATTGACACCTGTTTTTTCACAGAATGAATGGCCTCACTAAATTTAAAAACACAGTGTCAGTTATATGTGTACCCAATACGCATACATTAGATTTTCTAAATTATGTGATATGTATGGACCGTAAATGAAATAGAACCTGCCATTTCTTGGGTGAAAATGCCTTTCTACACCAAATTACCTAACTGCAAATCCTTCCTAAACTTACTGTTTATTATGACATTTCTGAAAATTGCCAAACTTTTTTTACAATTCTCCCCCCCCCCCCAGAAAACGATATATTTTTGGAACGTTCACATTCTGACAAATTCAAGAAAGGAAAAGATACTTTTGTATACCAAAGTACCAAACTGCAAAGCTATGCTAAAACACATAAGGAACAATAATGCAGGGATAAAATTAAAATAAAGGTACAAAAACTGCACAAACCAATGAAATAACAAAATTACAGTATTCTGTAATCAGTGGTCAAAATACCAATAGTAATGCTGCCAAAATAAACAGTTTTAGGTAAAAAAGCAAAAGATAAAGCGTAAAACGAATAAGAGAAAAAAAAGTTTGTGAGTTTTTGTGTCGATATTCGACTGGGAATTAAAATCCTTAGATTTCGAATATCGAAGTCGAAGGATTTTGTGCAAAAACTGCGATCGAACGATCAAAGGAATAATCCTTCGATCGAACGATTAAATCCTTCGAAACGAACGATTCGAAGGATTTAAATCCAACGATCGAAGGATTATCCTTCGATCAAAAAAACTTAGGAAAGCCTATGGGGACCTTCCCCATAGGCTAACATTGAGTTCGGTAGCTTTTAGATGGCGAACTAGGGGGTCGAAGTTTTTTCTTAAAGAAAGAGTACTTTGACTATCAAATGGTCGAATAGTCGAACGATTTTTAGTTCGAATCCTTCGATTCGAAGTCGCAGTCGTAGTCGAAGGTCGAAGTAGCCCATTCGATGGTGGAAGTAGCCCAAAAAACACTTCGAAATTCGAAGTTTTTTTACTTCGAATCCTTCAATCGAAGTTAGTGAATCGGCCCCACATAGTACGTTCTTGGCAGGTTGAACATACGGTGTAAATGCATGGCAGGTAAAGGGTTAAATGTCAGATTTTAGTGGTTTTTAGAGGTTTTAGAAACCAAGACTAATCTCACAAATTCTAAAACCTTGAATGGCATTGACTTCATTTAAAGATCTAAAAATAAAAAGTGCAAATGAAAAATGCACTAAAGGATGAGCTAAAAATATGCATACCTTGAAAACCTCTAAAAAAGTTTCAGACAATTCCAAGTGAAAAAACCTTCAAGAGTTCGATTTGGAACTAATCACAATTCAGTTGTTAGTAAATGTGCCCCTAAGTGTTTGTTTTTTAAATATTTTTAAATGTTTTTTTAAAATCTTTATTGACCTTTATGTATAATGCCCTATTTTTTGGGTGTTTTATTTCTGATGTCTCTTTCTCATAGAGGTCACTAACCCAGGAAGCCAAAAACTTTTTGAGGCTACAATTTTATTATTATTGTTAGCAATAGCTTAAATTGGACCCTAACAACCAGATATTTGTTTAAAATCTGAACTGGTCCGCAATCCACAAATATTTTTTTTTTTTTTTAAAAAAAGATCATTTGCAAGTTGTCTACATCATGCTAAAAGTTAATTTAAAGGTGAACAACCACTTTAAGACCTGGTGCTCTACCTGGTTACATACATTTCTAAGTTCCAAGCAAACATTTTCATATGTTTCCATAATCCATTATCTCTGTTTTAAGGTTTTGTGTCTTCAATTTTCATCAGTTTTATCAAAACTCAGATGATGAGAGTTGCACTAGCAACATTTCCAATGAGAGCCACAAAACTGAATGGTATCACCTGCTTCAACCTGGTAGGATAAAAAAACAGTACCAATGAGTTTCAGCTTCAATTTATACTAGGAACAGTAATACCTGCAATGGTTAAAGGGTCAGGACCAGTGATATAAGGAGTTGCGCAGAGTAGTGCGTGGGGTGGGTTGGTAGCAGACCATGGGGTTTGCTTAGAAATAGAGCAGGGGCTGGTGAGTGTGTCATGCTGGCTTGGATTTGAGTGCTGGGCCCCCTACAATCAGCCTATTGTAAAGCTAAGAAACACAAAATTGAAGACCCAGAGGAGAACCAGCAAGTAAAGGAAAAGGATTAATGTGGAGAGTGTCCCCTCCAGCCCGCTAGACCACCAGGGTCCTCACACTTTCCCCCAGTATGGTAACCTCTCCTCGTGGGTATTCCCGGTCAAACTGGTTGCAGACAGTCAGGACATATCCATGTGGATCAAGGACCTGTAAGACATGTAAAGTTATATCTAAAGGTGAAAATGTTAAATCCAATATTACACAGAAACAGAATAAAATCAGACAGTAAGGAAATTGTAATTTGAATGGTCTGGTATATTTACTTGAATGTTTAAATTGTTACAAACAATATGTTAGTCGCACCATACGCCCTTTAAAAAACATAATAAGGGAACATATTTATGTCATTGATAAAGAAACCCTTGATTCCCCTATAGGAAGGAATTTTACAAGTTATAGAAAAGGTTGCGGTGGTGACTTTTTTGGGATTTTGAATGCTAGAGAAGCCTTTTGGATTTTTGAATTTAACACAAGTGCCCCTCTAGGTTTAAACTCTAGATGGGATATTTCCTATATTTTTTGATATACATCTGTATGTGAAACATGCTCCTATATTCCTTATAGTCACTTGTTAATTCTTTTGAATATATATTTTTACAAATGTTTTCTCTATCGTTTTCCAATTGTATTTTCTAGGTTTTTAATATATGTAAGTGTTGTAATTAATAGATCGTTTTTCAACAATTGATCCAGTAGATGCGCTGTCATCAGGGGGCACATTTACTTAGCTCGAGTGAAGGATTAGAATGAAAAATACTTGGAATTTCTAAGTTTTTTTTGGCTACTTCGACCATCGAATTGGCTACTTCGACCTTCGACTACGACTTCAAATCAAACTAAAAAAATTGTTCGACCATTCGATAGTCGAAGTACTGTCTCTTAAAAAAAACTTCGACCACCTACTTCGCCACCTAAAACCTACCGAGCACTAATGTTAGCCTTTGGGGAAAGTCCCCATAGGCTTTCCTAGCAATTTCTGATCGAAGGAAATCCGTTCGATCGATGGATTAAAATCCTTCGAATCGTTTTATTAGAAGGATTTAATCATTCGATCGAACGATTTTTCCTTCGATCAGAAATTGCTAGGAAAGCCTATTGGGACTTTCCCCAAAGGCTAACATTAGTGCTTGGTAGGTTTTAGGTAGCGAAGTAGGTGGTCAAAGTTTTTTTTAAAGAGACAGTACTTCGACTATCGAATGGTCAAACAATTTTTAGTTCGAATTGTTTGATTCGAAGTCGTAGTCAAAGGTCGAATTGCAGTAAATCTTTCGGCTTCGATATTCGAAGTCGAAGGATTTAACTTCGATGGTCGAATATCGAGGTTTAATTAACCCTCGATATTCGACCCATAGTAAATGTGCCCCCAGGTGTATAAATGAAAGCCTTGATATCATATCGTTTAGCCTATGATTAAGGGGTGTTGCCGAAATGCGTTAGGTGCCCAGTACACAGCAGCCACTTGTTTTTAATGGTTAAATAAACAGATGTTTTTACTTTATGAGACAGTGGGGGTCATTTATCAACACTAGGCAAATTTGCCCATGGGCAGTAACCCATGGCAACCAATCAGATTGCTGCATTCATTGTTCTACTTGCAGCTGGTTTCAAAAAGCTAATCACTGATAGGTTGCTATAGGTAACTGCCCATGGGCAAATTTGCCCAGTGTTGATAAATGAGCCCCAGTGTGTCTACAAACTTTTTTTCTTTTTTGCTGGTTTTGTAAATAATAAAATTCAAAACTTGCATGACAATTTAGTTAGACAGGCAAAAATATTTCCAATGGCAGAACATGGCAGATTTGTAGAATTCAAGCTCCATTGGGAAAGGTCCTTTTATACCTTCTGTTTTATACATAATTTGATTGTTACACACCCTTTTATTCTACTGTGGAATATGTTGGTGCTTTATAAATACATGGTATTGATATGGTTAACAATAATTGGTATTGATTTACAAGCATGCTGCAGAGAAAAGAGTGGTGTCAAGTGTTATCTGTTTAGTATGTAGAAAATATGTAGAGCTCATTTACTATGGACAGAGGTGCAGTTTCTGGTGCTCTAAGGGGTGCAAAATTGTGTAAATCATGCAACTTTTTTGAATTGTCACTACGATAACTTAAATTTATCGAGTTGTTGCCCGAATAACTAAATTTTCAGATTATTGAATGAAAACCTACACTAAAAGTCCAAAACTTTCTAGAACCATTAAGGCATGAAACATCTGCCATTGACTTTTACATGCTTTCAACAGGTTTTAGCTAGAGGATTTATCTATAAATTGTTAGCAACTTCAGGGTATAATAAATATTAAAATATTCAAGTTTTTTTCTTTCCAATAATTCTATTTATCCCCTTAAAAACGCAACTAAAAAAGTTGAATTTTAATAATTAAACCCCTAAAAGTCTAAATTGATATAAAGTGGTCCAATAGGATCAATGCAGCTCCCACTGACTTTTATAGCACATTGGCAACTTTTACTTGGTAAAGTTTTGCCTTAGAGGTTTTTGTGGTTCTTTCACTTAATAAATCTCAATTTGTTTTAGTTTTTAGAAATATAGAACAACCAATCATTTTTAGAGATTTGTGGAAATATATATCAATTCAGTTGATAGTAAATGACCCCCTTAGCATATTAACCCATATGGAACCAGTTAGTTTTAAAGATATGCCTTGTAAAATGTATCCAGAATGCTCAGGACGTGAGATTTTCTGGATAATGGATCTTTCTGTAATTTGGATCTTCATACCTTAAGTCTACTAGAAAATCATGTAAACATTAATAAGGGGCAGATTCGAAACGTCGAATTTCGAATCGATTTTCCTAAATTTTATTGGTCGAAGGATAATCCTTCAAACGTTGGATTAAAATCCTTCGAATCGTTCGATTCAAAGGATTTAATCGTTCGATCGAAGGATTATTCCTTTGATCGTTCGATCTAACTATTTGCACTAAAATCCTTCGACTTCGATATTCGAAGTCGAAATATTTTTAATTCCCAGTTGAATATCTAGGGTTAATTAACCATTGATATTCGACCCTTGGTGAATCGGCCCCTCAATAAACCTAATTGGCTGGTATATCTTAGTTTGGATCATGTACAAGGTACTGTTTTATTATTGCAGAGAAAAAGGAAATAATTTTTAATATTATGGATTATTTGCTTATAATGGAGTCTAAAAGAGACCATCCATTCCGCAATTCGGAACTTTCTGGATAACGGATTTCCGGATAACAGATCCAATTCCTGTACCAAAAAAATCTCGATAGAGTAACCCTTTGTTTATTAAGAAAAAGAAAAAACAAAGTATTGTGTTATGTAAACACCTATTACATTAAAAGAAATGTTAAAATACATGTAAAACAGTAATTTATGTTGCCAGCATTTCAGGACTGGCTGTAATGGGTTTACAGTGACATTGTGTGGTTGCTTGGGTTAACTGCAAGTGTAAGAATCCCATGAGATTAATCAAGAAGATGCATAAATATCCTGTGTGATATCAGCACAGTGTCCTCACATTCTCTTCTGTATCTGTTATTTCTGTTTTACTTTTCCTGCTGTTGTACATTAAAAAGTTATCTCTGTTTTTGGCAGAAGAAATGCTAATTTGGGTTTATAAAATATCTGCTCCTTTATTAGGTATAACATGAAACATCTTTCAAGTTAATTGCGTTGGAATAATGATTTCAGCCTGAGCCTCTGCAGTCAATCATCGCTGACACTAATTAGAATAATAAAAAGCCATGTTACGTTAATAAAGAGTCAGATTAAGAGCCAAGTGTTAGAGACACAGTAATGTCGATCACAATTGTCCAGGAATTCACTCCAAACATGGCCACCTAACCTCTAATTATTTTACTGCTCGCTTTGAGGCTTTGGGATTTAACTGGAAGAGACAAGAGATGGGAAATCAATCTGGATCTTTTAGCTCTGAAGTTTGCTGCTTCCAAAGTTGTGTGTGTAGCGATGCATTAAATGTGAACTGCAGCAGGTGTCTGTGTGATATTGGCAGGTCAGAATAATATCCAACCTCTGCTGTGTAAAGGAAGGCATCTGAAGTTTGATTAACTCTAACCCCCCTCCACCCAAACACTGTGCTGCTATTATGCTAACGTATGCCCTTTGTTAGAAAACAAACATAAGTTAGACTGTGGAACAATATGCAATCATTTATAAAATGAAATCAAAAGGGGTAGAAAACTTTCCCTTAAAGGGATACTGTCATGGGAAATTTTTTTTTTCCAAAATGAATCAGTTAATAGTGCTGCTCAAGCAGAATTCTGCACTGAAATCATTTCTCAAAAGAGCAAACAGATTTTTTTATATTCAATTTTGAAATCTGACATGGGGCTAGACATATTGTCAATTTCCCAGCTGCATGTCATATGACTTGTGCTCTGATAAACTTCAATCACTCTCTACTGCTGTACTGCAAGTTGGAGTGATATCACCACCCTCCCTTTTCCCCCCCAGCAGCCAAACAAAAGAACAATGGGAAGGTAACCAGATAACAGCTTCCTAACACAAGATAACAGCTGCCTGGTAGATCTAAGAACAACACTCAATAGTAAAAACCCATGTCCCACTGAGACACATTCAGTAAAATTGAGAAGGAAAAACAGCAGCCTGCCAGAAAGCATTTCTCTCCTAAAGTGCAGGCACAAGTCACATGACCAGGGGCAGCTGGGAAATTGACAAAATGTCTAGCCCCTTGTCAGATTTCAAAATTGAATATAAAAAAATCTGTTTACCCTTTGAGAAATGTATTTCAGTGCAGAATTCTGCTGGCGCAGCACTATTAACTGATTAATTTCGAAAAAAAAAAAAATTTCCCATGACAGTATCCCTTTAAAGGATTTTATTTGCGTCCCCCAGATCTTCAAAGTAGGCATTACAAACAATGATTCTTAACCTAATACCCAATACCCGACCATGTGTTATTTATTGGAATGCAATATGACGTTAATTCAATATAAGCTCTTGGGTCCTAATGGTAACACTGTGAGGCCTATTTACTAAATATCAAGGTTGAGGAAATTAAAAAAAACCTGAGCACCAAAAAAAAAAAAACTGCGACAAAACCCATGCAAATTTTTTTTCTTGAATGATAGCTTATTTATAGGGATGTCGCAGACTGTTCGTCCGCGAACTAATTCGCGCGAACATCGGCTGTTCGCGTCCGCCGAATGTTCGCGAACGTCGCGCGACGTTCGCCAATTTGGGTTCGCCTTAGCTGGCGCTTATTTTTGACCTCTCACCCCAGACTGCTGACTGCTGCCTGTAACCCAATAGTCCTTGTAAGGACTGCTTTTATTTTCTTTTTTGTTTTTTTTACTTTGCTACTGTAAGAGCCCAGTGCTATTAGTCTAGCTGTGTTGGGGAGTGGGACTGGTGTGCTGCTCCTCCTAGTAGTTCACCACCACCAGCACCAACCAGAGTCAAAATTGTTACAAAGTATCTTATTTGCACCTGTTAGCTGTTCTGAGCTCTCTGCCAAAAGCTAATTAAGTTAGAAACTGTTTTTTTTCTGGCTGTTCAGTTCAGAGAAAAGAGGGACTGGTGTGCTGCTCCTCCTAGTAGTTCACCACTACCAGCACCAACCAGAGTCAAAATTGTTACAAAGTATCTTATTTGCACCTGTTAGCTGTTCTGAGCTCTCTGCCAAAAGCTAATTAAGTTAGAAACTGTTTTTTTTCTGGCTGTTCAGTGCAGAGAAAAGAGGGACTTTCCAGTACAAAAGAGGGACAGGGGGTTGAGTGGTCAAAAGAGGGACAGTTGGGAGGTATGCAAGTGCCACCTAGCTGTGTGAGCTTTTTCACATTCTGTCTAAATAACAATAATAATTCCGTGTCCGTAAACATCACCTGAGTGATGTTTTTACAGCAGCAATAATATATTCCGTATCCACTACTGTATACGTTGCCCTTGCAGGCATTGTTTGCCCATTCTTTAACCAAGTGTCACCTAGCTGTGTGAGCTTTTTCACATTCCGTGTCCAGAAACATCACCTGAGTGACGTAGTGTGATTTCTGCCCTTTACAGCACAAAACGCAGCGCTGTGTCAACAATGTATTTTTCAGATACATTTTTGCCCTTGATCCCCCTCTGGCATGCCACTGTCCAGGTCGTTGCACCCTTTAAACAACTTTAAAATCATTTTTCTGGCCAGAAATGTCTTTTCTAGCTTTTAAAATTCGCCTTCCCATTGAAGTCTATGGGGTTCGCGACGTTCGCGAACCGTTCGCATTTTTGACGCAAGTTCGCGAATATCTTCGCGAACATTTTTTCCGCCGTTCGCTACATCCCTACTTATTTATGAATAAACTGCGACAAAATATTCTGCGTTTTTAGGAGAAAAAAATGCACACCAGTGAGAATCACATTGTTCCATTTTTTTTCAATGAGGCTAAAAAAAGATGAATGTTTTAATGAACAGGAAAAATAAATAAAGTTGTTAGAGACTATTTTCAATGACTAAAAAACCTCTGCAGCTTTTAGCTGCAACAATTTGAGCTTCTTAAGAATATTCTCAACTATGTTCATGAAGTATATTTGGTGAAAAATTGTGACTTTTGATAAATCGCCCCCTTTGTCTGGGTCCCATTCAAATGTTACAGGGAGACTATCGTGAAAATGTAATGTCTTAATATAACCACAAACTGTTTTTCAAAATAACAAACTCTCACACAAAGCTTCTTATAGAGAGATAGTGCTGAGAAGACAGTGAAAATACATTTCAATTGATTATAATTTGGAAGTTTTGTATTCCTATGGGAATAATTGATACAGATAAATAGAGGGTTCACACCAATTGGGTTAACAATGGTTAAAAAAAAATGGCACAAGCTGCACGAGAAGTTCCCTCCAAGCACTTGAGGCCTACTGCTAGGACAGAGGTATTAAATAAAAAAGAATCTGTTGTTTCAGGTTAACCACAGAACTATTTATATTAGGCCACACCTCAAGTGCTCGTGGACCTGGGGGTTTCTGGATAAGGGGTCTTTCCATAATTTGGATCTCCATACTTGAAGGGGCAGATTTATTAAGGGTCCAAATAGAAAATTCGAATTCGATTTTCGAGATTTCTCATACTCTAGCCCTTTAAGAATTCGAATTTGACTATTTGCCACATAAAACCTGCCGAATTACTGTATAAGTCAATGAGAGAGGTTCAGGGATCAATTTGGAGATGTTTGCAGTATTCCTGACATTCAAGTTTTTTTTTCGGAGAAAGAACTTGAATTGAGTTCGATCTAATTTTATTCCGGTTTTTGGGGTTGTTTAATCATTTGATTTTATCAATAAATTTCGTCAGGTTGAATTTCAAATTCATTCGAATTTAAGACAGTTTTAAAAAAACTCACATATAGCCAACATATTATGAACACCTAAAGCATGCTGATTGGTGTATTCTAGTAATATCTTGATAAACTCTTATAGTAACACTGCTCAATAAATTTCACAAACAAGGTGATCCCTTAGACTAGAGCTTAAATTTATCCCGCAGCAGAAGCAGAGGTCTGACCTAAGTCAGTAAGTTTAAATTGATTCTGGAAGGAGAAAAAAAGAACCCCACTTGCTTCCCACTCCGACCTATTAAATATTTTGTGATTACCATATAGTAATCACTAACCAGTTAAGAGTATAAAGTGCTTAGTTATAAATTTACCTAAATTAATTAATTTAAGTAAATTTATAACTAAGCACTTTATACTCTTAACTGGTTAGTGATTACTATATGGTAATCACAAAATATTTAATAGGTAGTTAAAACAATCAAGAGACCGCTGAACGAGTGGGAAGCAAGCTTTTTTTCTCCTTCCAGAACTGCTCAATAAATATCCCCATTAGTGATGGGCGAATTTGCGGCGTTTCGCAAAAAAATTAGCGAAATTTGCGAAACAGTGAAAAATTTGCAAAACGGTGCCGACGTCTAGCTTTTGACGGCGGCGTCTGTTTTTTTTATGCCGACACCCAATTTTTTTTTATGTCGGCAGTGAATTTTCGCGGCCATTTCACGAATTTATTCGCCGGCGGTGAATCGCGCAAATTCGTTGCGAATTTCCACCTGGCGAATAAATTCGCCCATCACTAATCCCCATCTCTGCAGATCCAGAGACACATTTAGGGGCAGATTTATCAAGGGTCAAACTGGTTTGTTGGGCATCCAGATATGTCTACGTAACAGTGGTGGAAATAACTCCCCTGCAGGGCCGCACCACAGGGGCCCCAGTACTGAGGGGCCCCTGAACTACCACTGCCGCTGCCAGGTTTTAAAAAGAGCTTTTGCACCTTCCCTTCTGGCCAGAATAAATCAAAGATGGCAGTGTGTTCCATGAATCAAATTATAATCGAGTTTTCCTCGAATGTCAGGAAGGCTATTAACATCTTCAAATGGTTCAACAGACCTCTACCACTGACTTGTACATGCAGGTTTTAGGTAGCGAAGTATCGAATTAGAGCTGTTACCAGAGTCGAGGTGTGATAAATCTCACATTTGAATTAGAATTTGAGTTGGTGGTTTTAAACTCGAAATTGTGAGTTTTGCTCAAAAAAACTATTTGAAATTTGAATTTACCATTAACACCTTCGTAAATATGCCCCTACATATTATATATTTATAAATATACTATAAATGATAAATTAATATAAATACATGATTTTTATCCATTTTATGTTATAAATCTATAAATATCATCTGGTATGTGTGATGCTAAAGCCCCTAAAAATCTTATACAGGTATAGGATCCCTTATCCGGAAACCCGATATCCAGAAAGCTCCGAATTACGGAATGGCTGTCTCCCATAGACTCCACTTTATCCAAATAATCCATATTTTTAAAAATGATTTCCTTTTTCTCTGTAGTAATAAAACAGTAGCTTGTACTTGATCCCAACTAAGATATAAGTAATCCTTATTGGAGGCAAAACCAGCCTATTGGGTTTATTTAATGTTTAGATTAATTTCTAGTAGATTTAAGGCATGAAGACCCAAATTACGGAAAGATCTGTTATCCGGAAAACCCCAGGTCCCGAGCATTCTGGATAACGGGTCCCATACCTGTATAAGATACTGATTGGATATGAGTGCAGCACATAGACACCTTTTTAATTCCTTATTTTTCTTTAATATCTACACTCACTTATATCCACTATTAGTATTGTCCATACAATATGGAGACTGGGATTTTTTTTTTCTTTTGAGAGTCAACCTGTCAAACAGCCTCCTAAACATTCTTCTTTTAAATCAAACTTAAGATATTTAGATTTATTCTATTCATAAATCCCGTCTTGAGACTGATGTATGTATGATGAAACTGAGTGCATGGGTTATGTGTTCTGACCATGATTTTCGAAGCCTGAAATAAACCTCTGGATTTATTTTCTTATGATTTCAGATACCATCAGTGGTTGAATCCATTCTCCTTAAATCCATCCTTTCCTGACAAAATTTCCCTTATCTTTGCACAGCAGACGACCTGTGGTCACCTTACATCAAGCACAGTAATGCATCTGGCACCTGAGCAGACACTGAACTAGCAATCTCTCTTCCCAGCTGCCCTGCTCAGGTCCCCACAACATTAAGATTAATGGAATCATGCATTTAATTGAATGGCGTCACCACAGCTAATGTATTCAGCGGAGTCAGAATCATAAGTCTATATTAAATGAAAATACATGCAACAATGTTATAATTCTTTAAACTAAGCTTGGGAGTTAATAACAAGGCAAATCAAAAGAAAAATAAGAGTATATTTGGAATGGAATACATTTATATTTTCAATTAGTTTTTGTATTAACGCTTATCATATGAAATTGTGTTAATACCAGTACTGTACAAACTATATTCTGCTTCTTTTGAAATAACTTTATTTTCTTAAATCAGGCCAGGTACATAAAATATATTTAGAAGAAAAATAAAAATGATCTGTAAATTTGTAGTATCAAAATTGTATTCAATAGAAATGCAAATCAATAGGCCTGAGCCAGAAGTAAAACAAAGCAGCTACTATGGCTCTTTCTACACTATAGTTTAAAAAAAAACTACACAAGATCAAAAACATTTCTAGGCATGGGAGTAGGGGATGAAAGTCCCATGATGCCACTGCACATTGCCTGATTGATTTTGGTAATGTAGACTGCATAAAAACCATACCTCCCTGTTTTGAGCGGGACAGTCCCGCTTTTGACAGCTCAACGTACAGTCCCGGATTTGTACTGATATTTCCCAAGTTTCTCTTTGATCTGCTGCACTGAACAGCCAGAAAAAGATACAAGGTTTCTAACTTAATTGACTCTTGGCAGAGAGCCCAGAACACATACTTAGGATACTTTTGTTACAGTTTTAGATAAGATAAGACCGAAGACTTAAAGGGCACTTCACCTTCATTAGCAAAACTGTAATAACATAGAAAAATCATAGAAATGTCTTCAAACTTTCATATTCTACCAAATTTTGTAAAATGGACATGGTAATTAGGGGTGTAGTCACAAAAATGGGTGTGGTCAAAAAATTAGCTTACGCTCCACGCGGCAAATCTTTTTGTCCCTCTTTCTGTTTCCAAAATGTTGGGAGGTATGTAAAAGCTATCATGTCAGGATTGGTGTAATTTAACTACATTTAAAATCAGATTTTAACAAATACCTTTATTTGAATTATGGATGCACCGAATCCACTATCCAGTAATTTTTGGGTACTTCGACCATCGAATAGGCCAAATTCGACTTCGATTCAAATTGAAAATACTTCAAATATTCGACCATTCGAAAACTTCGACACTTTGCCACCTTAAACCTGCCGAATTGCTATGTTAGCCTATGGGAACCTTCTAAAAACCATAGAAAACATTTGGCTACATTTTTAGAAGTTTTTTTTTGAAAATCGTTCGTTGGGTCAATTTAATTGTTCGAATCGTTCGATTCGAACGATTTCTACGATTGATCAAACAATTGTAATTCGATCAAAAACAGCTAAATTTAAACAAAAAAAACCTTAGACTATCAAATTTTTGAATTTGATGGTCGAATTTCGAAGTTTTAGCACTTCGAAATTCAACTCTTGATAAATCTGCCCCTAGGCAGACCATGAAACAAAATGTTCACAGAAAGGATCAGGATGGAAAACTTTTGCATAAAGAAAAAGCCATTTTAATGATATGGTCCTTGTAATCATTCAATTTTTTACGTTTCCTCAAATCAAACAAATAGAAATACAGTAAAGTCAGAATTTAACAATAGAGAAGGATTCTTAAAGCAACACTGCATGATAAAACATTTTTCCAAATCGTTTTTTAAAGGGGTGGTTTACCTTTAACTTTTAGTATGTTATAAAATGTCTAATTCTAAGCTAATTTTCAATGGGTGGTCATTATTTATTTTTTATATGTTATTAATTATTTTCCTTCTTCTTCTAACTACCTCCAGCTTTCAAATAGGGCGTCACTGACCCCTTCTAAAAACAAATGCTCTGCAAGGCTTCACATTTATTGTTATTGCTAATTTGTATTACTCAACTTTCTGTTCAGGCCCTATCATATTCATTTTCCATTTTCTCGTTCTAATCAAAGGTTGTGTAACGCTAACTTGGGCTATCCAGACCACAAGTAGTTAGGTGGAAGATTCCCCTAAAGGTGTAGTAGTACTAAAACACTCAGGCTACTGTATAGCAAAATAGGAATGATTGGATGCCAGGAGGTTCTTATAGTAAAACAAAAAGGATGGTTTATTAGTCCAAGACAATGACCACAGATTTACTCACATTGATTTGAGTTATTAGCAGGTGTAACATCAGATTTTGGTAGAACAGGTAGATGGCACAGCATGAAGGATGTGACTCCCATAAGGCATTGTATTCAAAGAGTACATCAATTCCCTCAGGCACATATACCTCAAAGTGGTCCGGATCCCACCACTTTGTCTAAGCCTGATCCCTATCCACTGTGGTCCCTTCACTAAAGGCAATCCAGAAGTCTTGGGAAGCTACTCCCTGCTAAAGATCCTCGATGGAGCACACAGCTGCTCTTTCTATTTAAGCTTTCTATATAAGCTCTCTATCTTACTCTCCTAGATAGTCTATTACAGAACTATCCTGTTCTAGCTAAACCTCGTTAGGACCCTAGCAACCAGATTGCTGAAATTGCAAACCGGAGAGCTGCTGAATAAAAAGCTAAATATCTTAAAAAAATAAAGAATAAAATCCAATTGCAAATTTTCTTAAAAATCCCTCTCTACTTCATACTAAGGGGCTGATTCATTAAGGGTCGAATATCGAGGGTTAATTAACCCTCGATATTCGACTAGGAATTGAAATCCTTCGACTTCGAATATCGAAGTCGAAGGATTTAGCGCAAATACTGCGATCGTACGATCAAAGGATTATTCCTTCGATCGAATGATTCGAAGGATTTTAATCCAACGATCGAAGGAATATCCTTCGATCAAAAAAACTTAGGAAAGCCTATGGGGACCTTCCCCATAGGCTAACATTGACTTCGGTAGCTTTTAGCTGCCAAAGTAGAGATTTTTACTTCGAATCCTTCGATTCGAAGTCGTAGTCAAAGGTCGAAGTAGCCCATTCGATGGTCGAAGTAGCCCAAAAAATACTTTGAAATTCGAAGTTTTTTTACTTCGAATCCTTCACTCAAATTTAGTGAATCGGCCCCTAAAAGTTAAAGGTGAACAACCCCTTTAAATGCCACCCACCAATAAGTATCCTATTTTCTCGGTTCAGATTTTTCCAAGCCCATAGACTTGTATGGTGTTGTGCATCAAAATAAAATGACGCGCATCAAAAAAATTTGTTAGGTCACATGAGCCAATTAGTTGACAGAGTTCCACCTTTTGCATCTATATTTCTTCCTGTTACAGTTAGAGCTGCATCATTTCTGGTCAGGTGTCCTCTGGGAGAGCACACAGACCATCACAAAATGGTGGCCCAATGGAAAAGATGTAAAAGGGCAATATATATATACACCGGGTATGACTTTGACATAGTTGGCCAGCTTAAATATATTGTAATATATGGACAAACAATCCTTGATTTGTTTAAAGGGTAAGGCATTTTAAGTAGCTTAAAGGAACAGTTCGGTGTGAAAATAAAAACTGGGCAAATAGATAGGCTGTGCAAAATAAAAAATGTTTCTAAAATAGTTAGTTAGCCAAAAATGTAATGTATAAAGGCTGGAGTGACTGGATGTCTAACATTATTGCATAATAGCAAGAACACTTCTTCCTGCTTTTCAGCTCTATAACTCTAAGGGGTCCATTTACTAAAGTGCGGTAAATTTGACTTTAAGTTTCCGCATGTTATCGCTGAGAATATTTTTCCGCCAGAATATTCGTGCTCAGAAGTCATTGCGATCACTTGCGGTAACCACGTTAACAAACCAGCTTACGTTAGCGGTAATTTTAGCGAGTTGCAAATTTACTGGCGACAAATTACATTTTTGTGAACATTTATGCTATAAAATAGTCTTGTTTTATGGCCGTTATTATGGCAATTTTTACTGTGACATTTATGGCCAGAAATGCATCTTCAAAACTCATAAACTTTATAGACTGATGATTATACCATCCAACAACATTACCAGAGTAACACCAATCAAACATGTCTGCATCATATTAACCCTTTTGCCAATAGAATCATATGAACAAGAAATGATACCAGCCAATCTCTTTGCTTCATAGAAATGCACAGTTTAATGTAGCCAATCACAATGAAACCAAAAAAGCGTAGAGACTGACGAATCCTTGGACTGTGATGCCGCTGCCAATAATACGCCTCTGAGCTGAAACTGCTGCTGTTGCAACAGATAGAAGCAGAAGCCAAAATATCCTGTCAGCAATAGCTACAGATCTGTCTCCTTTCAGCAAAGAATGCTGGGTAAAAAAAAAGTATTATGGGAAATTTCCTGCCCCATTGAGAATTTTCTGGCAAATAAATACTTTTACGCCACTACATAGGTGGCGGTAAAATGTTGTGAATATTCTTGCGTAAATGTAGTCTTTTGCACATTTCGCTGTTTAGTAAACCAGGCGTTAATGTGTACGTAGCGTTATTTTCAGCGAATGCGATAACTGGCGAAAATATATTTTTGTGCAAGAAAATTCGCAAATTTATATTTACCGCAGGTTAGTAAACTGATGAAAACATATTTGGCGACAAATTTTTCTATATTTTTTTTTGCGAATATTTTTATCGCACTTTAGTAAACGGACCTTTGAGTTAGTCAGAGACTTTAAATAGGGCCACATTGGACATAACTGTTCATTGAGTTTGCAATTGTTCCTCAGTGTGCAGTTATGTCCCATGTGCAACCCCCCCTCAAGACACCGATTGGTTACTGCCTGGTAACCAAGGTAACCAGTCAGTGTAAACCAAGAGAGCTGAAAAGCAGGAAGTAGTGTTCTGGTTATTATGTTAGACATCCAGTCACTCCAGCCTTTATACATTACATTTTTGGCTAACTAATTATATTAGAAACATCTTTTATTTTGCACAGCCTTTCTATTCACCCAGTTTTT
Organism: Xenopus laevis; assembly: GCF_017654675.1. Taxonomy (NCBI): domain Eukaryota; kingdom Metazoa; phylum Chordata; class Amphibia; order Anura; family Pipidae; genus Xenopus; species Xenopus laevis. The sequence goes on from NC_054374.1 coordinate 76,743,307, forward strand.
ATTTTTATACTGAACAATTCCTTTAAAGAGATACTGACATAAGAAAATAACCTTTTTTATTAAATGCTTTTTATAATTTTGGCATAAAAGTATTTGCCTGATGCTTTTACATTACCTTTCTTACTACCCTGTTCCTCTATGAGGGGGCTGCCATATTTGTGCAGCAGGAGTCCGTTAGCATTAGAAACTTTAACTGACAGGTTGAGAAGGGAGAATCAGGTTGGCAAAACAGTCAGGTTTAGAAACTTCAAGTAACAATTACTTACTATCAGCAAAAAAATTATCAACATGACCTATAGGTAAATTTTAATGTAGATTAATATTTTGAAAAGAAAAGAAATTTAGTGTCAGTATCACTTTAAGGCACAAAATGTTACAATGTCCTTAATATATTGATAATGGGTTGAGTGCAGAGGACTCTTGTATTTGTCTATGTGAATTTTGTGGTCACAACCTCATTGCACTCCCTTAATGTTTTTAAAAATATGTGTTGAGCACAACTTTCCCTTGTTTTATATATATATATATATATATAGCAGTTAGGTTACTTAATATGATCTAAACTATCTGCTGCTTAAGCATTCATTTTGGGGGGTATAGCTTTCCTTGAAAGGGAGCATATCATACATAGCAAAGTGTTTTCCCCGACTGGATGTGCGGGCTGATAGAGCCTGCACTCTTGTTAGAAGAAACAATAACATTTTGCCCCCAAAAATGCTTATATTAAGCTGCATTTGTAGCTTGCTCATTATGTGCATGTGTCTGATGTGCACGATGTGTCCATATGTAAACCTGTGGCCAAATAGGTAACCAGTTGCAAAGACAACATTATCAGGTACAGGTATGGGATCAGTTATCCAGAAACCGTTATCCAGAAAGCTCCAAATTACGGAATGCCCGTCTCCCATAGACTCCATTTAATCTAAAGTTTTAAAAATGATTTCCTTTTTCTCTGTAATAATAAAACAGAAGCATGTATTTGATCCAAACTAAAATATAATTAATCCGTATTGAAGCAAAACCAGCCTCTTAGCGTTATCAATGTTTACATGATTTTCTAGAAGACTTAAGGTATGAAGAAAATACAGAAAAATCTATTATCCAGAAAACCCCAGGTCCAGAGCATTCTGGATAACAGGTCTCATACCTATATTGCTTATCAGCACCTGAGATAAGAAGAAAAAACATGATAAAGCCCTTTCTACTGTAGACATGCATGTCTACCTATATCCACCCATCAAAAAAAAAATTTAAACTTACATTAACCTGCAAAATTAATATTATAATGTCTGTGCTGCTGTTGAATTCTATTTTCAAGACCTGCAAAGGATAATTAAGCTAAAAACATGTTTTGTAGGATGTGAGAACACTAGCTCAGTGAGTAAGTTTAAACAACAAATTACCCCAGATACAGAATGATCCTGTGCAAGCTTTGATTGAATCAGTATTTGTGAAATGGAAACAATCTGGGTGGGGGGGGGAGAATTAGTCAATGTGTATGAAAAACCTGTCTATTAAAAAGTGTTGCACTCATTAAAAAGCAATAATGATAGGGTGAGTCACCGTGCTAACAAATGTGATAGCACTGTGGTGTTAGATTGGTTTCAGTACAGGGAGAAGGCATTTGGACAACTTAATGCCTCAGGGCATTCCACTGAAATGAACTATGATCCTACTGTGGCTAATAAAAAATACAAAAATCCATGGCTCAATTTACTTATTGACAATGTTGAAAAGGAATTTCTGACTACAGCTCACCCTATTGTCCTATTACTTTACATTCTGCTTAAAGTATATAAGACATTGATTAACCCTCCCAGGAGACCAATTGTTTATAGACTGGGTTCTGTACTGGAACCATTATCAACATTTGTTGAATAGTTTCTCCAATATGAAGTACAAAAAATAAACGAGTGTATTAGAGAAATTAACAGATCTCCTCTGTAGACTGTGCACTTCAATCTGAACTAATTTATGTGGGATAAGTACACAAAAACATGACATTATTATTGGGTAGGCTTTACTTGATATCACTACTGGCAAACATAAAGTACTGTATGTAAATGGGGGTGACAGTAGCCCTGTCTTTTGAAAACCTTTTTGTACAATCCTGAGAGAATTCCTAGACAGGGAACCAGTCACTTCATATCTGGATGCTTGTTTTGGATGACGTTCTTTTTTTTTGGAATGGGTTATTAAGAGATACTGTACTGAGAACTTAAGCTAATGAGAGCCACCATACTATTGTGTTCACATGTGAAAGGTCAAGGTCTGAACTCAATTTTCTTGATATGAAAACCAGTATTGTTGATGGTAAATTTCAGACTGATCTATACAGGAAAACAGTTGACAGCAAACATTTGCTGCATGCAAGAAGCTTCCACAACCCGAAGGTAAAACATGCTATACCTATGGAACAACTTGTATGAACCAAGAGAACTTTCTCAAGGACAGACATATACAAGGAGTGAAAGATTACCTATAGTAAACAGTAAATAGTTTAATCAAAAAAAAATGGCACAATTTGGCCGGATATTTTAAGATCCCTCGTATTCAATTTTTAAAGAGGTCTTACATTAAAGAATATGTTATGCCCCTTAGCTACCAGGATAAGAAAGTCCAGTTTTTTTGGAAAGCCAAAGGTGGGACATTTACTAAGCAAAGATCTTATTGGTTGCTATGGGTTACTGCTCCTAGGCAAACTTAGTGCCTTTATTTTATTCAGGGAAAAGACTTTTCCTCATGCTAGCACTATGCCAACCATTGTAACCTGTTGTAAATGGCTTGTGTGAAATAATTATAGTATCCACCTTACATCAGCGCTGTATTTAGGTTTGGTGCCACCCCCCTCCCCCTTGCTAGCCAACTGTGCAGGTGCACGTAAGCTTGTGACATTACTTATGACACATGATGTTACTTCAGCCACAGCATGCTCCAAAGACCTAGGTACCACTCATCCCTCCAGCTCCACCATCATATTTAGTAAGCTCTCAGGTCTTTAAAAAAATTATTATGTTTTTAATATAGGCCCCCTTAAAGCTGCTGCCCTAGGAACAGGCCCTTGGGTGCCTTTTGGTGATATGTGGGTTGAGTTTTTCTCGACCCGCACTGGCCTTAACCTGCTGCTCCTTCACCCGAAGGAAGTTGTGCGGAAGTTGGCCTGACCGTTGGCCCGACCTACGGGTAAACCCGCCAGTCCCATGGGCTTTGTTCTGGCCTGCACATCACTTTTGCCTATATACAGTATTAATACAGCCCTGCCTTACCTCTAAAACCCTACAGCAATCCAGTCCCAGCTGCCTACCTATGGGACTTTCACCTTGAGGGGCATTGCTATTGGTAATATTTTTAATAGATACTGGAACTACAACAGTGGGACACAGATCAGCTTGGTGCTATTAGAGGTTAGAGATTTTTTTTTTTGGCTGAACTTTTAAATATTCAGCTTTTAAGCAGAATACTTAAAATATGCCAGTAAATGCAAAGATGTAAGGATCCTACCCTTTCACTCCCCTGCTCCAGAAATAAAAATACTTATAATAATGTTTTTATCAAGTTTCCGACGCCCTCACCTAAATATATATGAAAGGCTTGGTTGAGAATTTGCTTTGTATTCTGATAGCTTCATGTGCACCCCACTGCTGAATCCAAAAATCTCATCTTCTAATTTCCCTGATGATTGCTCAGTTGATTAAAGACTCAGCTGCATGGAGCTACAGAGCAGTGTTCAGCTCTCACGCTGTGCAAAATTGCAGAGACTTTTACATTATAATGAAATTGATTAAATACCTCCCCCCCTCAAAGAACCTACTATTTCATTGTCCATACTCACTGATTGTCTTTCTGCTGGGAAGAAGCTGCTAAAGGAGCAGTGAAGTGAAACTCTGCATTGATGATTTAGGCTGTCAAGATGACAAAATCATATAGCACTTTGCAATGAGTGAATGGCGTACAGTTTAATAATAACAGTGCAACACAATTAATATCTTTTTACAGATGTTGTGGTGATGTAACTGTTTTTTAAAACAATTATTCGCAGCTGAAATATTTCTACTCCTACCTAAAACCCTTTTTCTCCTCTCCTGCCTGTTAGTCTATTGCATAGAATCCTGCCTGCATAATATATTGTAATGAATAATGAAGCTTAAAGCCATAAATGCTAAGTCAGATCTAGGTAGGATACCAACTTTCTAAACAGCTGAAAGATTCACATGGTAATGCAGTTGGTCCCAAAGACTTAGGTCTGGCCCATCTGTGAAGCTTAAAGCAGTAGGAAGGGCCCTAAGCCTGAGTGGCAGTTGGGAAAGAACCCAAAACAGGTCTATGGTATCTATAATACAGGCAAGGATAAAGAGTAGAGCGAAGTCAGGCCAGGCAGGGTTCAGGGTTCAGGACAGACGGCAAGGGTCAAGATCGATAGACAGGCAGTAGTCAAAATCAGTAACATCGGACACAAGTAGACATAATTTGGAGTCAAGGCAGGTAGGAGTCAAAAACCACTTGCAAAGCTTGAGCAGGAACTGATTAAATAGAAGCCAGCTAGGGCAAGGAAGGGAAGGGGAAGCCACTATTTAAGGCAAAGGGACACAATGGGAGATGAGAATCAGGGATGGGCAGTTAAAGGGACCAATAGCTGAAACAAAAGAACAATCAGCGTCCAATTAGACACAAGTGTCTAGAAGTGTCAAGTGCGCATCAAATGTACACCCCCAGGGCGCATTCTCGCCTGCACCAAAATTGGGTGCACATGCGCAGGACCCAAACACTCTGAGCATGTCACCACTGGGCGCCTGTGCGCCAGAACAGAATGTGCCGTGGGCGCCTCTACCCGCGGGTTATACCTAGATATCATTGGTTGGTTTACTCCAATAATTTTGGTTGGACTTTTAACTTGGGCTTGAACTCAAAGTCTGACAACCACTGTGATAACTCATTGTAAGCGACCAGTGGAAGCATTTGCTGGTCTGCTGTTTGATATGAAATGTTTGATTGTTTGCTATAGGTTACTAGACACAGCAAATATTATTGTAAATTAGGTTTCTACACTAATAGTGTATTTTTTTATAAGCAGTATCTATGGTCACTTACATGTAAAAAAAAACCCTGCAGGAGGCAGCAACTCACTTAGGCACCAAAACAAAGCTTATGGGCTTGTGGTGTAAGTAACTATATTTTTCTATTATTTTTTTAAAACATTGACCGGGCTAACAAGTGTTAGAAAGGTTGTTATTTTACTATTAAATATAAGCCTGCGATAGTCTGCAAGAACTCACTCACCCTTCAGGTCTGCTGCTGAGAAACCATGCAGCTAGCCAACCTGATCTGATATAAAGTATTTAGGTGAGCAAAACAAACCAGCTCCAGTGCTTACAAGATAATTGCAGCTGTTTGTATATATAGATTGTGCCTATCTTTTGGCACATTGAAATAACCCTGAACATTTTTCAAAGAGAGTACTTGCAAAAACAATATGTAGTTGCGATGATAAATATGAAAACATTGTGCTCAGCATTTATGAATACTAATAGAGGTGATTGTTGAAATAACTACTGACCTGTGATTTACCGTGAACATAAATTACTTTTCAGTATAATGGAATTGTCAGTTATCTTCAAGAGGAAAATGGAGCACAGGTAGATTTAACTGTTTATACGATTCAGAGGGCTGGATTGACTCGAATGATAAACAGTAATAGCTGTACCATCAGGACATAGCAATCTCAGCCACAGATGCACTGCAAGAGGGTGGTTATTCTTCAAAATTAAGTTTTAGTATGATATAGTGTGGCTCATTCTAAACAAGTTTTCGATTGGCCTTCATTTTTTTGTTTCTGTTGTTTGTGAATTATTTGCCTCCTTCTTAATCTTTTAATCTTTCAGATACACATGCTCTGTATGGCCACACATTTATTGTTGCTGCTACTTTTTATTATTCATCTTATTCAAATCAAAGCATGGCTACTAGGGTAACCTGGACCCTAGCAATGGGATTGCTGAAATTGCAAACTGGAGAGCTGCTGAATTAAAAGCTAAATAACCCAAAAACCACAATTAATACAAAATGAAAAAATGGCAGAATAATTCACCCCACACCACAGTCTTAAAAATGGAGTCATATAATGTATGCATTTTTTCTTTCAGCAATTTCTGCAAGAACTTACTTACAAAGGCCTAAAGGTGTGTAAATTAATGACAGCAAATCTGGTGTTCGCAGATTTTTGTCAAATTTTATTTTACAAAGCACAATAAATAGGCCCTTAAAAGTTCATTTAAAGGTGAACTACCCCTTTAAGATAACTGACAGCATTGGCTGATTGCATTATGAGGCAAAAGAAACAGCTAGAGTACTATGAAAGGAAAGTGGCAGAATGAAATGGATATCTTCTTATACAACTAGAAAAAGTGGCTATATCTTATAGAGTCTGTTAAGTGCTTTACTTTCTTTTTCCTGGGTTAAAGGGATTTCATGCCAATGACTCCATATACAATCTTTAAAATACATTTTTATTTTATTAAAGCATGCAATAGCATAGATTATATACAAACAGACAGGGTTGGATTGGTGGGTGCAGGGCCCCTGCACCCTCCAAGGGGCCCTCACCATGCCCCCAAACCCCCATACACGGGCCGTCACCACCCACCCTATCCCCCCCCCCCCGGGGGGAGGGAGATCACCGGCCTGGGAGACTGCCGACAGGGATCAGGTCATGCCATTTCCAAAAACCAAGGTACATCCATTGAGATCTAAGAAAAACCTAATGTCACTAAGCACTTAATCTATCCCCCTGTTTTTTGTATGATAAAGTCCCATTTAGTCCAACTTTTTCTTTCCTTAGTTTTTTTTTAGTTTTTTTTGATTTCTTTCCTTAGTTTTTTTTTGCTATCTCTTCTACAGTTAGGCTAAATTGTATAAAAAGAACAGAGGCGCCAAAAGAATAAAAGGATATAAACGAGTTTAATAAAAAAAATTATTAACGAACTCCAAAATTAATACATTTTGACTGCTTAATTACAGTCGTTTTGTGTCTGCTTGGAGGAGGTAAGTCCACTACTGCCTCCTCTGATTACCAAGTTTTGGTTTTTAAACTCGTTTATATCCTTTTATTCTTTTGGCGCCTCTGTTCTTTTTATACAATACTAAGTCCACCCTGGGTGGAGGGTTGATACCCTTTTTCTATCTACAGAGAGCGACTTCTTAATCCTGAGTGGGGTCAGGACAATCTCCCCACCTGCCTTTACAGTGGTTGCCTATTGGTAACCTTGGTTTGTGAATATATGTTATCTACTCTTATTTCATTATACATATTACACTATTGGGGCTCTTGGTGTTTACAGTTAGGCTAAAAGCACATATGGAAAAATATGGTGTGTGTCACTTATGGCTCCCTAAATTCAGAACAAGTGCTAAGCTCCCTAGTCACGGCTCAATCTTCCGCCTGTAGCAGCTGCCTTTGGCTTTGGGAGGAGCCCTCAGCTACTTAACTTGAGAGGAGCAAAGCAGATATTCTGAACAAGCAAAGGGACACGTGCGTTTCAAAGGTTTTGGATGGAAGGCAACAGTTCAGGGAATAGATGAAAAGCGTAGTCAGGCAGGCCGGGGACGGTACAGGCGGAGTTCAAGCAGGGTCAGACAGGCAGTGGTCGGTACTGGCGGAGTTGAAGCAAGGTCAATCAGCCGGCGTCGGTACAGGCGGTGTTCAAAGAAGTCTCACCACATACTCACTGCCAATGTATATTACATAGTGTGTTGAAATAAAGCCATATTTAAATACCAAAGCAGCAACTCCATTGTTTGGGTCAGCGCCTGATTGTGGGTAATACTGTTGCAGGGTTCAAAGAATAGTCAGGCAGGTAAGAGTCAATATCGATAGCGTTCAGAATGGTCAGGCAAACATGGGTCAGGATTGGCAGAGTTTTGAATAGTCAAGCAGGCAAGGATCAAGACCGGAATCACACCCAGATACTAACGAATTAGACCTAAGAACGGGCAATAATCACAAGCTTAAAGGCCCTTAAAAACTTTTTGAATTTCGCGCCATGGACTTGATGATGTCATGCACCCAAAAATCACTCCGTACTAGGAGGAAGAGGTGCCATGTGGCGGGTGTGCCCACCGGAGGTGCGGTGGGTGTCTTCGCTGGCCCACTAGGCCACCCGGGTGAGTCGTTACAGCGTGAATGTAATACAATCCCAATAAACCAATTACAGCGGGACCACAAAACCACGTTTTCTGTTGCTGTACAAGACTGACATGAATGGTGAAATGGTTCCATGATTACTCAGCAAGTTCAGTTGCTTTAGGGCTACCACTATTGGAGTGCCTACCCAGGATGAAAAAGGAATAAACTGGAAACCTCATCTTTAGAATGTGCATCTTTTTATCTAATAACAGACAACTTTTTCACCCGCTGTTGTCACAAGTATTCTTTGTGCAAATCCTTAAAGCCTGATTTTCTGCCATCATTTTTATATGTTTTGGCTATTTTAGTTCCATAATCTGGAAAATGGATACATATGGTTTTCCATTGTTGTCATGTGAAAGCACGCAACTGAAAAAAATCAAAAGGTATCAGTTACAACCTAAAATGGAACCTGCTGTTGTCAAAGTGTGTCCATTTAAGTAGTAACTGACAGCTTTGCCTAGGCGCAGTAACCCATTGCCACCTATAATAAATTTGATTTTAAACAGGTCACCAGTGACCAAACGCAACATGCTGATTGGTTGATATAGGTAATTAGACCAGTAGCAGACTTTGGGCCTTTATTATACAACCGCATTAGTGCCAAAATCTAGAAAAAGGAGATGAAATTGTTGTTACTTGGAATCCCTCAACCACAAAGACAAAAGGTACCAGTTATAAAGTGAACATTTTCTCAGGCAACAGGTCTCATCTAACATTGCAAATAACCCTGAAAGGGCACCCATTGACTACAAAGGTGTTTGTTATAACAGCACCATGTAGACGCTGGTGCAGATTGCATTCCATTGTTGCATGATGAATTGAAGCACTGAAATAGAGATAGCATGGAACTCACCTTGTAAAATGTTGGGTAGGGCAAGAGCAAATGATTACATTTATTTCCTTACCTGACATGTTACAAGGTAAGTTCCACAGTATCTCTATTCCAGTGCTTTAAATTCTTTTGACATCAACAATGGAAAATAATCTCTACCTCTATATTATAAGAGATATATATACATATATATATATATATATATATATATATATATATATATATATATATATATATATATATATATATATATATATATATATATATACTGTATATAAGTGACTAACTATTCCAGTGTTCCAGTATTTAAAAAAGACTTTATTCAGCAAAACATACTATGCAAAGCCTTACACTTTTTATGCTCTGATTAAGTGCATGAAATGTGTAAGGTTTGTATAAAGTGTTTTGCTGAATAAAGATTTTTGTGCTTATAACTATTGTCTTGACTCCTTGAGTGCCTCAATATTACTTCTGTGTGGACTTCTCCTTGAGTGTCTGTCCTTCTATGCTTTTGTCACTTGAAAGCTCTCAAATTATGACAATGGCCCAAGGTGTCAGTTATGACCTGGAGGCTAAACTCCTACCATAGAACTTCTGTTATAAACCAGCAATAATTGATAAGTGCACCCTATCTTGATCTACATTGGCCTCATAGCCTGAAAGTCTTTTAACTATACTGCCATTTGCATGTATGTTGACAGTAACATTTAAAATATTATCATATTATCAGGATTCATATTTTCCCTGAACAAACAGCTTTTCAGAGAGGTAACGCACTATAAACATTCCCCATTCTGCCACAGATGCATGTTTGTTTGTCATTATGGCTACAAAAGAAAGTAAGTATTTCAGGCTATAATGGAGCTGTTGACTTTTCTAAACTGACCCACAGGAAGGCTTATTCAAATGATCCAGCACATGCAGAGATTTTGTTTCATTCCTTTAAAATAACGCAGAGAAAAGTAGTTTGGTGTAATCAAAGCATCTCACTCTGCCCTCCCTTGTATTTTTCTTCTTCCGTGCCTTTCAGTCGAATCTTAGGGAAATCTGTAGTCACACTGCGCTTTCAATGAAAAAAAGAAAAAGCGTACACATGTAAATTATTCACTCCAAAGGGGAGCCAAGAAAAAGCTTTTTTGAAATAAAAGCCTCTTTATTTACCGAATGTCAAACAGCTTTGGTCGGCTACATTGCTGTGTGATTGAAATAAACAAAACAAAAAGAGGAAATTCTGTCTTGCAACAAAATTAAATATAAAAGAGACAGCTTGCTACTGTCACCCCAAATATACCCTATCCTCTTTCTTTCAACAACATCAGGGAATTTTCTCCTCACGGCTTTGACAGGTACTGATAAAAATCCAAGAAAATCTACTAAATTAATACAAAGGAAAAGCAGATTTCCTTTTTCTTTTTTTTTCAATGCTTATTTACTTTCTCTATAATTTTACAACCTGCAAGACATGGCCTGCATGTAGGCTTTAGGGGGCTTAGTTTACTAAATGTCAGTAAATCGTGAAGTTTTCTAACCTGCTGCTTCTACTGCTATTTAAAAACTACTTAATTCATTCCCTGAGGTATGTGCAAAACTAAAACAATGTAAAATAGGCTCCATTTTAGGTAATATTGATGTAGCATAGACTGTATTTTAGTAGGCAACAATATTCAGTAATATTCAGCAAAGCATAAGGACAACCTGTCAGTATTGGCATGGGACCTGTTATTTAGAATGGATCTTTCTGTAATTTGGATCTACTAAAAAAACATGTAAACATTAAATAAACCCAATAGAACTGATTGCCTACAATAAGGATTAATTATGGATTAGTTAGTATCAAGTACAAGGTATTATTTAATTATTACACACTAAATAAAAAATCATTTTCAGTCTATGGGAAATGGCCTTTCCGTAATTTGGAGCTGGATAACAGGTTTTCGGATAACAGATCTGTACCTGTATACTGTAGCAGATACATGACAAATACACACTTCCATACTAGCTCTCTTACCTGCAGCATTGGGATATGAAAAGCTCAATAATAAGTACACTTGTTATACATGCCACTATTATAAATGTCTAATACACTGCATATGCAATTTGTATCTTTGTTGAAAACAATATGGATCAAGACATTGTGATACAGAGTAATACTGTAAATATTTTTCATTTGAAATGGATGCCGCCTGGATGCAAAATCTCATATACAGTGTGTGACGTGTTACTGGGATCAATAAAATAATAATTCATGCTGTTGCTATTAGTAAAAGGTTGTTACAGGAGGAGATGTGTTGCACTGGGGGAATACAGAATGCAAATAATGCAAATAATGAAGAAGTAGGGGCTTCAACCTAATTGCATATGACTATACAAAGATAGCAACAGCCCTATGCCTTATTACCATTAAATAAACTTTCATTTAAAGGGGACACAAACTTTACAAAAGCAGTGTTTCACCATCCATATGTTTCATTTAAAGGGGAAATAAACCCCTTTTTGACATGAGCTCATTCAGTTGGACATATGCAGAAAAATAACTGAACTTCCCAAAATAAATATGTTTCTTAGTACCCAAAAACAGCTCACTATAAATATTGGAAGTAAACCATGGTTGTCTGTCTATGCTATAAAAACCAGATGCCCACACCTTTAGGCTTACAGAGTGAACCAACCACTCAAGTACCGTGTTTTATTGTAAAGTGAAGGATTCTGGGGTTTGAAGTCCCTCTGTTTCCCAGAAAATCTGTGCATCACCCACTATGGAAAGCAAAGTACCAGAAAAAGGTGTGGGAGGAGTTGCATTACACTGTGAAGCTAATGGAGGTTGGAAAATTGTTTTTGTCTGTCTGTGAAATCAGCTAAATCGTATTTTATTCAAGCCAAGCACAACTGATTGAGCTCATGTCAAAAGAGGGGTATATTTTCCCATTATTAAATAAGACCCATAATCCATTGCAGTGAATTTGGCTGCTCTGCAGTTGACGCTACTAAATTAAATTCTAGCCATGCATTTGGTTATTAACTTGTCAAAATGATAGTTCCTAATGAGGATTCACAATAGTGCCTGTAATATTAAGTAATCACTATAGCCATTTTCATACCAGGAAAGTGCAATTATCTTTTTTGTTGTAAATTGTCCAGTGCCAAAAGCTAAAAATATGGTTGAAGACATGGTGATATGGACATCAACATTTTTTGGAAATCTTATCCACTTAGCAGCTTACAGATCAACTTTATTATTACTGTAACCCCATGCCTTTATTATAGCAAGTGCTTTATCAAAATAGAACTGCCTTAGCGTTGTTGTAAAGTTGGGTTGATTTCCCTCGCATTTCGTACCATGTTGAAAAGAAGCTTCCAAAGCTAATACACATACAATACATGGTTTACATATACAGCAGCAGTTGAACAAATATTTCAAATATATTTATTTCTAATAAAACTCCATTAAATGTTGTAAATGAGTGAGTTGTATACTTGATTTCCATATACTGAAGACTCTCTCGTAATCATATTAATTTGCTATGTAATTTTTCAAATAGTATTTTCAGATGGCTTTCATATTCCTCTTCTCTCTTCATTACTTGATCCATTATTTATCTTCTGGCAGAAAGTAGCAGCTTTGTGCATTTGTGCACTGACCTACTTCAAGAGTAAAGTCAGTAAGTTCTGTGTTTAAATGGGTACATTGTGGAGCTGCCAGCATCTTAGCTGTGCATCCGAGGCTGTAATAAATGGATGATGTACAGTACATTCACCTGAATGTTTCCCAGAAATAAGAAATATAATTTGGACAGACCTTAAAAAAAGGTTAACTAGAAGCTATTCCGATCCATATCAAATGGTTTGTAACTGTAACTTCTGCAGATTAAATTGATGGGCTAGGGCAATGGCCACAACACGTTTTCTGCAGGAATTTAGGAAACATCTTGTGTCTACCACCTTCCCTTTTGTTATGTTCACAGTGGAAGTTGTGCAGGACTCACTGGTTATGCTTAAACAACTGGTTTATTAGAACTCCAACATGGCTAACTTTTTACACACATTTCAAGAAGGAAGTATATCAATACCAATGACAGAAAAACAGAAATGAAGCTCGAACCGCATATCCACTAACAAAGAGAGTACATAGCAATGAAGGACCATTAAGACAAGCAGCTCCCTCTATTGGTACACAACACCTTTCTTCTTATACTGGTATGGGACCTGCTATTTAGAATGCTCGGGGGGGTTTTCTGGATAAGGGATCTTTCCATAATTTGGATCTTCATGCCTTAAGTCTGCTAGAAAATCATTTAAGCATTAAATAAACCCAATAGACTGGTGTTGTTTTCAATAAGGATTAATCATATCTATATATTAATTATACTTTGGATCAAGTACAAGGTACTGTTTTATTATTACAGAAAAAAAGGAAATAATTTTAAAAAATTTGTATTATTTGATTTCAATGGAGTTTAGGGGAGATGGGCTTTCCGAAATTCGGAGCTTTCTGGATAACAGTGTTCCGGATCATGGATCCCATGCCTGTACTCACTATGGTCACTTTTGCAGCACGTTTAGGGGGTTATTTACTGAACTCCGAATGCATAAATCCCAAAGAATTTGTGATTTTTTTTAATAAAATCGGACTTTAAACATTTTTTTTTCAGAATTTATTAAACCCCGAGGATAGAAAAGTCCGAATTATAAAATCTAGCATCTCAGACCTGTCGAGGTTGCATATAAGTCAATGGGAGAAGTCCCAATGATTTTTTGATGTGCGCTGGGTTTCATGCAATACCCCGAAGTTTTCTGCAAAAAAGCATAAGAAATCGGAGTTATCGGGTGAAAAATCCGAAAAAATAGTGAAAATCAAATTTTTTCCCGCAAAGTACATTTTCATGAAAATGTAATAATAAATAAGCATAAAAAACCCAAGCTGATTTGATCGGAGTTTGTAGCAGAAAATGTTGAGATAAAATTGGACTTTTATAAATAACCCCCTTTTTTTATTTAGACACAACCTTTCCATAGTAAAGACTTCTTCTCATCATAGTCCACCTTTGCATATGCATGCAAAGGATTATCCAATAAGAATCTGTACTAGTGCTACAACAACCATATTGATAGTAATGTGAAATTCTCGATTGGCAATATTGCAGAAGGGGATGAATACGGGATGGGGAAAAGAATAGTTAAATGTCTTCATTGATGATTGTATGAAACCAAGAAGTGTTGATAGAGGAAAATTCTTATCAAAGCAACCTCTTGCATGAGCTAGTGCAATGTGGCAAAAAGGCAATGTAAGTTAATGTAATTAATTGCAAGTGAATAGAATGCTGATATTTTAGCGATGTCTCAACCCCTTGCAATAATGCCACTTCCTAAAGATTATAGAAGAGAGCTTTCTTGCCTGTTAGCGTAAAGGTAGAAGGCAGAATCTACAGCAAGGATAATATATCGGTATTGTCATTTACAAGACCATTGTGTGTCACCAAGGAATTTCATGTCCATATAAAACACAAGGCCACAGACCAAGTGTTTTTAAAAAGTCATAGAACTTCTAATAGCCTTTTACATGTTAGCAGAAAGGAAGATAATCTTGTATACAGATTTTGAATTCTGAGGCATCCAGTAAAAAAGGAAAAAACTCTATTTAAATTATTTGGAAAACAGAATGAATTTATATGTCTTAATTTAAAGAACATGTCAACCCAAATTATTTTTTTCTGCCTAATAACTTTTCAATATGAATTTATTAAATTTTTTTTTGTGCTTTCAAAGTTATTTGTAAATGTAATTGCTACTGAAAGCAGCATTTGCTGAACTCCTGGTTGTTACTTTTTAAACAATATTGCAAAGCCAGGCTCCTCCAGCAAGACAGGTCTGTTAATCCTTTTGATTTATGTTACATTGTTATAAAAGCCAAAGCCACCAGGGCGGAGAATAGAAGGGAGCAGAAATACACTGCTTTCAATAGCAAAACAAATAATGTAAAAACCATAGAAAATGTGTAATGAGTGTAGTGTAATGTTTTCTTTTAATAGGCAAAAAAAAATATTTTTTGGTTGACGTACTTTAAACCAAAATATTAATGAAAAAACATTCATGGATTTCTAGCATACCCTGTTTTACATTTCATCATGCGTTCTTCCCCTTCATACAGTGTATTATCTTACCAAATCAGCATCCTCACTGTTCTCCTAGCACCTTCATCACCATCAAGAGCTAATTCCAACACTACTGCCCCTATCCAACTTCCTACAAGTTTCATTGACTCTGCTGCTGTTCCTTTCAACCTGGACATCTGATTAGCTCATTTGCTATCATGCTTAAGTCACAGTACCAGAGCAGCACTATGTTAGTGCCTGTCAGTGTTTCTGTCAGTGTGATAGGCACCAACATGAATCTGCTGTGATAGCAGTGCCAAGAGAAGGTTTGTCAGAACACTTCTTGGAGTTACTGATACAGCCAGTGTCGGACTGGCCCACCGGGATACCAGGAAAACTCCCGATGGGCCCTGGTGTCTGTGGGCCCTTGTGCTGCTAAACATTTGGCATATTTCATGGCCATTCCCTATTTCTTTGAGAACAAAGATAAATAGATGGAATAATAGATTATAGCATGTAAAGAAAAAATTCTAGGAGAATAGAGGTTGAGTGACGAGAAGAAGAATAATAGTACTGAGAGTGGGCCCCTGGTCTATGTTTATTTGGTGGGCCCCTATTCTAAGGTTTTTGGGTGGGCCCCTAGTGTCCCTGTCTGACACTGGATACAGCTCACTCATGAGCCTGTCAGGTTTTTTACTGGCATTCCTCTAAATGCTCAACCACAGCAATGTTGTGTACCAGTATCTGTAATTTAGAGTTATACTTGATATTCGAAAACTCCATTTATTAGGTCATATGTTACAGTTTAAAGCACTGGGAAATGCAAATACTGTAGGCTATAAATAGGAGTATATGTTCTATAATACAGAAACCTGTTATACCAAAAGTTTCCCATAATGTCCGTTTTAAAAGACAAACAAACAAAACGCTTTTGGGTTTTTTACTTGCTTGAAGGGGTTGTTCACCTTTAAATGAACTGTTAGTATGATGTAGAGAGTGATATTCTGAGACAATTTGCATTTTTTATTATTTGTGGCTTTTGAGTTATTTAGTATTTTAATTCAGGGGCTCTTCAGTATGTAATTTCAGCAATATGGTTGCTAAGGTCCAATTTACCCTAACAAACATGCATTGATATAAATAAGAGACCTGAATATAAATAAAAATAGGAGAGGCCTGAATCAAAAGAAGATTAATAATAAGTAGCAATAACATTAAGGGGCCCATTTACTTAGCTCGAGTGAAGGATTAGAAGAAAAATTCTTCGAATTTTGAATGGTCGAATATGGCTACTTCGACCATCGAATAGGCTACTTCGACCTTCGACTACGACTTCGAATCGAACGATTCGAAGTAAAAATCGTTCCACTATTCAACCATTCAATAGTCGAAATACTGTCTCTCTAAAAAAAACTTCGACCCCCTAGTTCGCCACCTAAAACCTACCGAGGCCAATGTTAGCCTATGGGGAAGGTCCCCATAGGCTTCATAACAATTTTCTGATCAAAGGAAAATCCTTCGATCGATGGATTAAAATCCTTCGAATCGCTCGATTCGAAGGATTTAATCGTTCGATCGAACGATTATTCCTTCGATCGTAGGAATAGCGCTAAATCCTTCGACTTGGATATTCGAAGTTGACTAAATGGTGAACCACCCTTTTAAATGTATTTTTTTTCCAGTGGCTTAAAGAAATGGTGCTCCAATATCATGGAAAAGGTTCTGAGTATTTCTGATAAAATATAACAAATATAAAAATATAAAATATATTTTTATATTTGAAATGATGTAGTGGGTGAATAAAAAATAAATATGGTATACATATTAAAATATGTTTAATCCCTTTAGTACTGATTGCATAAATACTGGAGAGGGAGTCTGTTATATAAAGGAAATGATACTCGTTAAATTAACTTCTTTTGATAAGTGGGGCACTAACTATGGGGAGCACTGGAAATGTATTATTGACATTTCCTGTACTCCACAACTTTGCTGTATTACTGGGGGTTATAGCCGTGTAATATCACTGATTTGAAAGAGTGTAAGCACTTCTCTTTGTGTGCAAAGGTAATATATTCCATTGTCACCTGAAGAGCGTTTTGCAGCTTTACTGAAAAAATGACAGCAGTTGCCATAATGGCTATTTATTAATTGTACCAGAGATAGAAAGAGGCACAGAGACAATCACAATGGAACACTGAAACTTTAGGGGTCCTGCTGTGCCTTAGAGTGGGAAATATTATTTTACTTTTTCCCATGAACTCTATGCTATATGAAACATTTACTAGAATATGTATTCAGTTTGGGTCCTTAAATAACACTATCTATGAAGTGCTTTTACCAGGGTGTTGCAAAGAGTTTACGTCAGCTACCTGCTGAATCTCTCTGTGCATTTCATCTGTTACAAGAGATCTTTTGAGGCTTACAGTTTTTTCCCACTGTGTTTGCATCATGACACAATCAAACTCCACATAAGATATTTCTTATTTACTTACTGTGGCTCTAGTTTGTGCCTTGTGTGAGGGGGCTGTCTCTCTTTTTTTCTGCTTATTTCATGCTGGGCTGGGGCCACTTCTGTATAATAAGAAAGATCAGAAAGAATTACAAAGCTCTGCTCTCCCTTCACATTCAGGTCAGGTGCAGGCAGAGAGGCAGACGTCTCTGATGTGGTTACCTGGTTTGCGTGATTCATTTGCAAATTGGCTCTCCAGCCAAAAGATACTGTATTAGGTCCTAAGAGGCAGTTTTCTTGCTGAAATGCACAAAAACACACCAATTAAATTAATAAACAAATATGGGTTTACTACAAAAGGAGAAACACATTATATATTTAAGTCCAGGAAACTTTGCTCACATGACATGGCAATTTATAATTATAATATAATTATATGGTATTATTATTATTATCAGTATTATTTTTAATAATAATCATAGTACCTTATTATTATTATTATTATTATTTATATAACAAACAGTCTGATTGATATTATAGAGCTCCTTTAACAAAGCAAGGTCCTCTTGGCTCATAGGAATCTGTGCTGGGTAGAAGCAGATCAAAAGGGGGCCTGCCAAGCAGGAAAGGATCTTTCCTCAGTCAAAGGGACCTGGGCCCAGTTCTCACTGTCTTTTATCTGTTCTCTGGCTGAAGATCCAGCGTGACTGCCCTAGCTGTCCAAGACTCAATAAATAGTTGTTGCTTCTCCCTAGCTTCTTTGAAGGTATTGCTAACCAGAGCCAGGCCAAAAGGTAAGAGTGCCCAAGGCAAGCCCCCCCGATACCTACCCTCCTTCCCCTTCATGTAAACTCAACCTATTCCTTCCACTTTGTGGCACTACCAACACCCTGACACCCCCCGTCACACACCAATCATTCATACATAGGACCGGCATTACAGATAACTAAAAGGTATGTAGAATAGAACCTAGAGCCCCCCCCCCAGGTTTTGCCTGTTCTGCCTACCCCTAGTTCCCGTCCTGTTAACTAAGGCCTTGTAACAAGCTGAGTGCTTCTGAAGGATACTAGGACAGATACTATTATTATTATTATTATTGCAATATCTGCTTTATTTGCTCAGTCCAATCATTTAGCTGAAATAAAAGAAGTGAGTGTGAGCTGCTAAAATGTTAATCGTTCTCCTGCAGCATAACTTGCAGGAAATGTGTTTTTTAACTGCCTTGTTGTATTCCGACAACTGGTTTGTTTGTTATATTTAATTATATAGTAACTTATAAATCTTAGGAATTTTGTTTTTCTCAATAATGAGTTTGAAGAGCTTTGCTTTTCTCATACGGAACCTGTTGAATCAGGTTCATATATTTACACTTGCAATAAACCCATCTACTATGGGTGATCGTAAGGTTTTTATATATAGTTCTGCTCCCTTTCAGCAGTTACACTGGGCTTAAAAAGCTTTCGCTTGTATTTGACCTTAAACTACTACCATCTGAGAATGTTACTCAATAAGGGCTGATATAGGGTGGAATATGCTCTGGCACAAGTTGATGGCAAATGTGATTGTTCTTTGTCATATGCATGTCAGTGCTGCCTATAAATATGACAGTGTAGAGAGAGAGAGAGAAATTTATATATGTGAATAAGTAACGCAGTTCCAATGTGATTTATAGTTCTTAACATTTCTAAGTTTTATGACCTGGAATTATTTCAAGTGTAATTTGGAAGAAGATGAATTTATTAAATATTACCCACTGGAGGGGGAAAACACCTTCTGAGTTATAGACTGTGCATAACTCATATCGACCTGTCAGGATGTAAATAAACTTCCATTTCTAGTGACTGCTGCAATTGGTATGAGGGACCCATCTTCTAATAGAAACTGATGGATATGAATTATTTGTTGTGCATGATAGTTGTTTACTACTGCTGATAGAAGTAAATGTACTGTACTTTCCAGTAAAGCAAAGGGACCTGCTTTTTCTTCATGACTTACTTAAAAGTCTTTATACCAGTTGTTCTCTATAATTGCTGTACTAAATTATGATTGAAGACGTCATCCCTGCAATAAATAAGGCTACCTGCACCAATATGTAGGGGAACTACCCTATACTGTAATTTATACATTTATTGTTTGCTGTTTGAGTATTTTTTGTAAATTTTAATAGGTGACATTATTATGTATTATGGGGTTAAGTTATTTCTGTTGCATGCTACTAAATTGGAAACTATAATTTAAAATCAAATGTAAAGCCATGCCCATTATTCCATGAGAATGTTTTGATCACCAAACCCCTCCCCCATCTCCAATACATTTGATTGCTTTTTTAAAATTATGAATGACCAGGTTATTCATAAATTATTATTTTTGAAAATACTGCAACTCACACTAAGGCAGTATAGAAACACTGAACAGGCTTCTGAAGAAGAGTATGTAACCCGGAAGAGTGGTCCAACATTTGGTCAGATCCCCTTAGCTTATAACAAGGTTACAGAAGTGGCAATGGCAACACCTCTTTTTAAGGAAGACAAAGCAACATCCAATATAACTCCAAGAAGGTATGCAGCAGTGTTTTATTCACAGCAGGCTTTTCCACAAGCATATTTAAATATATTAAAGCAGAACTGTTACCCAGACATAAAAATCTGTATAATACATGTCCTTTTCAAATTAAACATGAAATCCAAATTCTTTTTTTTTATTAAACAATTCATAGCTATTGTAAACACATTTAAAAATCTCTGCTGGCAATCAAATATTGCCTGCTCCTTCTCTATGCTTTAGGCATACAGACGGGGCAGGAAATTATTTTCACTTTCCATTCAGACTAGTGTCACTGCACCCCCACATTACCCCTCTCTCGTTACCATTGAATTGTGTAGCAAGCACATGGGGATCTATATCAGGTCTCCCATTCTGGTGCACAACAAGATTTTGAGATGATGCAAGGCTTGCCTTAATAATAGTGTCCACAAAATGGCTCCTGCCTGCTTGTTATAATTATTAGGGATGTAGCGAACGTCGGAAAAAAAGTTCGCGAACATATTCGCGAACTTGCGCAAAAATGCGAGCGGTTCGCGAACGGTTCGCGAACCCCATAGACTTCAATGGGAAGGCGAACTTTAACATCTAAAAAAGACATTTCTGGCCAGAAAAATGATTTTAAAGTTGTTTAAAGGGTGCAACGACCTGGACAGTGGCATGCCAGAGGGGGATCAAGGGCAAAAATGTATCTGAAAAATCTGCCTGTGTGTGCTTGGAAGAGATAGTGTAGGGGGAGAGCTGTTAGTGATTTCAGGGACAGATGATAGTAAGTTTGCTGGCTAGTAATCTGCTTGATACTGCTCTGTATTGGAGGGACAGAAGTCTGCAGGGATTTGAGGGACATTTTAGCTTAGGTAGCTTTGCTGGCTAGTAATCTACTGTTCTCTTTAAACAACTGCCATACGTTGACCTTGTAGGCATTGTTTGCCCAGTTTTTTTGGACGCAGCCACTGAAGCACAGTTGCCAGAAAAAATATGCCATATAAATGCTGAAAATAGTAATTTTTCGCCATACGTTGACCTTGTAGACATTGTTTGCCCAGTTTTTTTGGTTGCAGCCACTGAAGCACAGTTGCCAGAAAAAATATGCCATATAAATGCTGAAAATAGTCATTTTTTGCCATACGTTGACCTTGTAGGCATTGTTTGCCCAGTTTTTTTGGTCGCAGCCACTGAATCACAGTTGCCAGAAAAAATATGCCATATAAATGCTGAAAATAGTAATTTTTTGCCATATACGTTGAGTCAACGTATGGCAAAAAATGACTATTTTCAGCATTTATATGGCATATTTTTTCTGGCCTCTGTGCTTCAGTGGCTGCGGCCAAAAAAACTGGGAAAACAATGCCTACAAGGTCAACTTATACACTACTACAGCGATGGATACGGATTACGTAAAATATATTATGGCTGCTTGAAAAAAGTCACTCCGGTGTTTTTTCTGGAGACGGTAATATTATGGATATTTAGACAGAATGTGAACAAGGTCACACAGCTAGATGGCAGTTGGTTGAATAACACACTGGGCAAAAAATGCCTACAGGGCAAATAATGCCTAAAAGGTCAACTTATACACTACTACAGCGGTAGTAAAATAAAAAAAAGTAAAATAAAAAAAAAATGAATATTAAAAAAAAAAATTAAAGTTGGTGCTGCTGAACTACTAGGAGCAGCAGATTAGCACACCAGTCCCACTCCCCAACACTGCTAGACTAATAGCACTGGGCTCTTATAGTAGTAGTAGTGGTAGTAGTAGTAGTAAAACAACAAAAAAATAAATAAAAGCAGTCCTTACAAGGACTACTGTTATTGCAGCAGTCAGCAGATGAGATCAGAAGCAGGACAGCTGCCCACTGCAGCTACATACAGAGCACTGCAGTAGAAGGTAGATTACTAGCCAGCAAAGCTACCTAAGCTTAAATGTCCCTCAAACCCCTGCAGACTTCTGTCCCTCCAATAACAGAGCAGTATCAAAACGATTACTAGCCAGCAAACTTTCAACTGTCCCTGAAATCACTAACAGGCAGCAGCTCTCTCCCTACACTATCTCTTCAGCACACACAGGCAGAGTGAAAAAACGCTGCAGGGCTTCGGTTTTTATAGGGAAGGGGAGTGGTCCAGGGGAGAGCTTCCTGATTGGCTGCCATGTACCTGCTGGTCTGGGGTGAGAGGGCAAAAAAAAGCGCCAACAATGGCGAACCCAAAATGGCGAACGTCGCGCGACGTTCGCGAACTTCCGGCGAGCGCGAACACCCGATGTTCGCGCGAACAAGTTCGCCGGCGAACAGTTCGCGCCATCTCTAATAATTATGAATTCCAAGACCAAAAGAAACAAGAATCAAATAATTTATACAGTGTAATTAAAGTTTATTTGCTTGACTAACGTGATAAAATAGGATTTGGAATAATTTGTTTAGGTGACAGGTCCCCTTTAAAGTTCATTCTTCTGAAACCTAAACAGGCTGGTTCACTGGCAGTCTAAATACTTAGAAAATGTGTTCATAAATAGAACCCCAGACAGTATTAGTGGAACTCGATCTAGTAAATTGAAAATTTGCACTCACCGTTTTTTTTTTTTAGATTTTTCGACTCAGCTCTCCCAGCCACATTATCTTGTTCTCATTTGCTGGACAGACAGCTCACTCAGCTCCATCTATTTATTAAACATTGTGGGTTACAAGTTAGACTGGGCTGCCAATCTGAATTAGGATATTCTGGAAAAAATTTTATGATTCCATAGACACGCACCTATTATTTAGGGCCATTTAGGCATCAGTGTAGATAAATGTGTGTTTAAAATGCTGTGACATATTCTGAATCCGGATGTGGAGATATGTGTAGGGTAGAATAAATAAACGCTGTTGCCTGGCTTCCCAATTGCTATTGAAGTTAGCTGACCAGAGGTAAACAGAAGTTCCCAGAGTGTGATATAAAAAGCCACATCTACAAAATATAGCTTAGTGTACAGGCAATTCTGGAATAGAGAATAGATAGAATATCACAACCTATTTTATGGCTGCTGAAACTGTATCGTGCTGCAGCAAGTGATTTCTGTATTTTTATCTGTTTTGCTTTCTTCCCTTTGGGATTTGATGTTGGGAGATGAAGTAAAACTGAAATATTGTAAGTCCTATTTTATGACATATTAAATGTTTTCTTTAATGCTTCAGGATGTACTGCATTGCTGTGTGTATGGTTGGTCTTGTCAGTTGGCAGCCATGTTTACTGCTTGTGTCTAAAATGCCATACTTTCATTTATCTATATAATTATATGCATTTGGTCCATGCCCTAATATATTTTGCTCTTCTTGTCTATTACCCAGTGTCCTTTAGTATACTGCATAATTTCATCACTATTTTTCTTATTCTTTAATTCTTTAATTCCAGGTAGCTTTCTTTGTTTGTGTAAAGGGGTTGGTCACCTTAAACTTTTAGTATGATGTAGAGAGTGATATTCTCAAACAATTTGAAATTATTTTTCATTTTTTATTATTTGTAGTTTTTCAGTTATTTGGCTTTTTATTCAACAGCTCCCCAGTTTGCATTTTCAGTGATCTAGTTACTCCAAATCTCCCAAGAAACCATGCATTGACTGGAATAGCAATAGGAGAGGGCCCGGATAGAAAGACAAGTAATAAAAAGTAGAAATAACAATAAATTTGTAACCTTACCAGAGCATCTTTGTTTTAGATGGGGTCAGTGACCACCTTTGAAGAGCTGGAAAGAGTAAGAACACAAAGGTAAATGATTCAAAAACCAATAGAGAAGTTGATTAGAATTGGTCCTGACAAGGGGACTACTCGATTAACCCTTCACCTTGAGCCATCCCACAGAACCACATTGTTACATACCTTAATGTAACACCAGAAGACAGAAATGGGGTAAAATGGCCACAGCATGTATTCCCAGTCTAACCCAAGGTAATATTCTAAAGCCGAATTCCATGAGAGATCACTACTATGCTCTGCCGTTCATAGCTGAAGACTTAACTTTCACTTCCATAGTTGCCATTTGAGATTAGCACTATGTCATTACTGTATATCCACTAGTATTAGGCTGCCTCTACCTAAAGAGAGGTGGCTCCTGCATCTCCCACCATTAGAGTAGTTCAGCAGCCCAACGGGCGACCCTTAATGTGCAGTGTCTTGATGATAGGAAATCCAGATTGTCACCTACCATAAGCAGTAGTAGCATCTGTATCAATCAATCCACCGTGCAATCACAGGAGAGAACCTCCTTTCTCCCTCTTCTAAACGTACCTCTGCAGTACTCTGGCAAGGTCCTACTGCTGCTGTGACAAATAAAACTTGAAATACAATATCATATATCTACTGTTTTGAGCCAGAGCCTGAAGCCAGTGGCAAGTATGTCTCAAGAGGGAAAAATGTCCTTCCTGACTCCAATTGTGATCTAAAACATTCTCTGGATAATGCATTTGACATTCATTTAACATGAATTAATACCCACCCTTTTCCACTAGTTTTAGAAGATTACTACAAAGACACCAGTAGGTGGGTATGGTTGGCCATTTAAAGGGGAGGGTCCTACCAATGGAAGCAGGGGGAGGGGACTATCCCAAGTACTAACACAGAGTTTGTGTACTCATATCACACCCACCTATTGCCTCTCACTTAGCAGGTACAAGTTGTAACCATTTGCATGCATTTTAATAACTAGGATACATTTTTGTGTCTTGGGTATCTGGCACAAAATGTTGTCAAAAATAATGTTTCACACATGTGAAATGCACACGAATTGAAATGTTTCGTACTTTACACTTTCCTTTAGTAAATCGTGTTTTGTACAACAAACGAAATAATCGTTATGTGCCAAAATGTATCTGAGTGTACTTAGTGTTTCTCAGCTGAAAAGTTTCAGAAAATGGGTTATAAATGGGTTAATGATATCTCAGTTTAGCCCTCCAAATAGCTGAAGCTCCAGCCAGGAAAAAAATAAGGCTTAAAAGACAGCAAACAGCCTCTACATAAAGGAGAGTGCATTATTCCTCTAAATTGCTGTAATTTCCAGAAAACACAGCTAGGCCCCATAACTTCAAAAGCAGCAACAGAATGGCTACAAGATGGCTCTAAACAGCTGTGACATAATGAAGACGAAACGGTTTCTAATGTTTCCTAATTGCTAAGCACATCAAACACCAATGGACACCTTGCTTCATGATGGGAGAAGGAGGGGTAGGGGAAGAGGAACTAAGCAGTGAATGAAAAAGGGGTGTAAAGATTGTAGGGCAGCTTTCAAAAGCTTTTAGATATGATTTCTGTTCTGCGAAGAGCATCTAAAACATGTTTGTAAAATCACAAGGATTCCTGATGTACTTTAATATTGAATGGACAAGCGCATTAGAAAATACAAAAGAAGATGGTGAGGGTTAATAATTTATTGGGCTCACAAATCACCATACATTATAACATTTTTGCCAGTGATATTTAGGGAGTGATGTACTGACTCTCTCAGTCAGCTTGTTTGGATAGTCACAAGAACATTTCTACACTCAACAGCAGGGCGGTGTGAACTTAGTAGTATTCATGGTGGTCGTTACACTTATGTGTTAATGGAACAGTTCATTGTAAAATAAAAACAGGGTAAAAAATAAAGATTTTAAAATATAGATTGTTAGCCAAAAATGTAATCTTTAAGGCTAGAGTGACAGGATATCTAACATAATAGCCGGAACACTACATTTACATTTTGTTAACTTCAGTCTTGGAATTACACAATCACAGCAAACAGACAGCAGTCATTCTGTGACCACTGTTACTAAGACAAGTTGTGTATCACCAAAAAATCCTGTGTATGTGCCAGAATGGGGAACCCAATGCCCATGTGTAGTGCCTTGCACAATTCTAGACAGTCAGGGGAGAGGGGCAATGAACAGTAAGGAGGGCAGTGACATGTAGTAAGTGCAGAATGGAAAGTTAAAGAGACTGCCAGCCCCACTCCTATGCATGGGGGGACAGGCAATATATGATTGACAACTCAGATATTTAAACACATCTATAACAGGTATGAATGTTTTGATGAAAAAAATAATTTGGGTTTCAAGTTTAATTTGCAATGGACTTTCAATATAGAGTGTGTGACAGGTCCACATTAAACAATATGCTTTGGTGCAACACTCAGCAACCTCAGTGCACAGAATATCCATGAATTGTGGCAAGAAGGAGACTAACTGCTATATTAAATAAAGGCACAAGTCAACATTTTGATCTGATTCTTGATTAGGGGTCCGTTTACTAAAGCTCAGTAAAAATCTGCACATAAATTATAGATAGTGATGGGCGAATTTATTCGCCAGGCGCGAATTTGCGTCAAATTTGCGCGATTCGCCGCCAGCGAATAAATTCGTGAAACACCCGCAAAAATTCGCGGAAAAATTGCCGGCGTAAAAAAAAAACGGGCGCCGGCGTCAAAAACGAGACACCGGCGCCATTTCGCGAATTTTTCGCCATTTCGCGAATTTCGCACGAAATTCGTAAATTTTTCGGCGAAGCAAAACGGCGCAAATTCGCCCATCACTAATTATAGACAGAATATCCGCCAAATATGTTATTGGCAGTTTACTAACTTGCGTTAAATATTAAGTTGCAAATTATTTTGTGTAAGAATATGTGTTTGCATGTTATTGCATCCGCTGAAAATAACGATATGTACACATTAATGCCGGGTTTACTTAACAGCGAACTGTGCAAAAGAATATTCGCAAAACTTTACCATTTTTTTTGCCACTGGTGAAAACTGGTTTGATGTTGAGCAGGGGCAATTTGGATATCAATATGCAGTAAATTAAGAACTTCTTATCAATCATAGTCATAATTTATTTTCAAAGTATTGCAGATTAAGGGGCAAATTTACTAAAGGGAGAAGTGGCTAACGCTAGCGAAAATTCACCAGCGTTACATCATTTTGCCACCCACTACTTCGCACCCTTACGTCAGGCGAAGTTGTGCTCTGGCGAAGGGACGTAACTACGCTAATTCACTAAGTTGCAGATTTTCATGAACGTTACCTCTTGCGCCAGACTTTACTTCGCCACCTCAGACCAGGCGAAGTGCAATAGAGTAGATAGAAATTGCTTAAAATTTTTTTTTTCCCAAAAAACGCTATTGTATTCTACAGCGCTTATCTGTTATCTGCTGTTCATCTTGTGCCTTTTCTCCTTATCCAGCTTTAAAGGCTACCCCCATTGCTAGTGAGCAGCTTGTTTATACAAACTATTGAGACATTTCTGAAGCAAACACACCATCTTGCCAGTGCAGGACAGCAATACATTATATTTTTATTCCTTTAAAACACTTTAATTTTTGGTTGTTACTGTTCCTTTAAGCCCTTCTGTTTTATAATTTACTTACATACCTCCCAACTGTCATAAAAACCACAGAAATGTGTTCAAACTTTCATAACCTTGCCATAACCTGCCAAATTTTGTAAATTGAACATGTTAATTAGGTGGTGTGACCACAAAAATGGGCCTGGTCAAAAAACATTTTTTGTCCCTCTTTCTATTTCCAAAATGTTGGGAGGTTTGGGCTTGTCCCTGGCTCTTGCCCTAGTCTTGTTCCTGTCCTGCTTCTCCACTGCACCATCCAACTCCAGTGGGTCCTGCCCACTCCACCCCTTTCTGGTCTGTCCTGCTTCTCAACTTACCCTTGCCTGCTTCAGTCTCTCCTGCATCTCTACCAATTATGCAATGTAAGGAAAAAGCAACACTGTAACCTTCTCTGATCTAAGTGGTGTTGTTTGGAGGCACTTGGACATTAAATGAACTGAAGTCAGTCCAATCCACTCACAACCAGTAGGTTATAAACTGTCTTGGTCCTCTGCCGATTACACCATACTTACTATATGTTCATTAGCAGGGATGGGGGAATAAATTCAGCAGGCGTGAATTTGCGGTGAAAAAATTTGGGCATAGTCGCACGCATAAAAATTGTCACACATCAAAATTATTGAGACGTCCCATTGACTTCAATGTGTTTTTTTCCTCCGATTCGCAAATTTCACTGGAAATTCACAAATTTTTCAGCGAGACGGGACAAATTCACCCATCACTATTCATTAGCGTTTGGAGGACAAGGATGGGTGTGTATTCATTTAATGTTCAAGGTATACATATGATATAAGGACAAAGGAACTTAGTCAGCCTAATATGCATGCTATAAAGCTGTATAAAATCATTGCTGCATAATGCATATTCCTGTCTTTATGACTGCAATAAATATGATGTCTGATGACTGTCATAAAAAGCTCAATGAAAATATTTTTTCTAACAGGGCCATTACGGAATGATTAAAAACCATTAATAAACCTTGATGGTTTGGTGCATGTTATGGTATAACAGACGTATTTATAATATTCTTATTTACATAGTGCTAGTTAAAGGATATTCATTATTAAAATGCAATGATGCAAAATGATGTTATATATTAAAGTATAGTATAAGACGATAGCGAGGGAGATAGGTAGATAGATAGATAGATAGATAGATAGGTAGGTAGGTAGGTAGATAGATAGATAGATAGATAGATAGATAGATAGATAGATAGATAGATAGATAGATAGATAGATAGATAGAATGTACTTGATGTATAATCTTTGTAAAGTGCTGCAGAATATGCTGCTACTATTATAAATAAAGAAAAATAATAATACAATTAACATAAGTATTTTGTGAATTGCATTGCTTATGTTCATTAGGGGTTACATTTCTGTTTGTAGCTTCCTATAGTCATATAGACAGAGATTGCTAGCTCGATATCTGATACAAGGCTTAGGTCATGGAGACTGTAGGACATATGTCATAATTAGATATGCATTTGACATTCTTTAAGCTTAATTTAGCCCAAATTTCCAAACAATCCAGATCCAAACTAAAACCATTCACTTGTTTTTTCGAGATGGTAATTTACCTTTTTCCAGGTGAATATCTACAATCGAAGGGAAAGGAATGAAATGCAATAAGAAGGGTTATTCTGAGTACATACCGTAAAAACAAAACTGCCAGTACATATTTAATATGTGATATAATGAATACTTTCTGGTTAAGTATTATATGCATAATGTGTTTATGACATCATAGTGTAGTCTGCCTTTCCCAATATAATTTAGTTGTGTCATGTTAGATGGGCATGGCTAAGATTATCAGAAGTATCAGAAATAAGTGGTTATTTCAGATGGCCAGGCCCAGGTGTAATTTTGCAAAGGCTGAATAATAAAACTGGATTAAGAAATATTAATGAAATAAAATTAAGAACATATTTATTCACAAAAGGCTCACTTTAGGATTAAATTGTCATTCTGCTATTGTGAATTTGCAGTACATTTAAAAGGGAACTATCACAAAACTGACAGTTTAATATAAACTTTATCTCATGAAAATAAGAAACCTTAGTTAATTGAGTAATAGTTAATTAAAAATTCTGTACCATTTGTGAAATAATGAATTTACTCTTCACTATCTTCTTGATGTAACTGCACTGTGTCAGTTGTTACAGGATCCTCTGGGTACCCTGGAGCTACATTCTGGTCAGAAGGTGGCGGTAACTCCAGGGCTCCCTGCTTCCCCAAAAGTCTCTGATTCAGAGCAGAAGGTAAAAAGGACCTGTGCAGAGCACAGTTCTATTGATATGATGTGTGAAATGTGCATTTTTTTACTCTAGTACCTTTAATGAAAGTGGTTTATATATATATATTGTGAGACACCAGCTGGAAAAGTAATAAATTGTGTCTATATTTCACCTATACATGGTGAGGGACTCCAGGGAATAGGTATAGGGAGAAAACCAGCTTATCATCTTTTTCTGAGTCTGTAGGCTTTGTAGAGCATTGGGTGGGATGAAGCTTCCATTCCCAGGTCCATTACGGATTTTGTGCCAGGAGCATGATCAGCTGACTGAGTGGTAAAAGGAGTGTTACAATTCAGAACAGTGAAAAGGGGGAGCACTGAGAGGAGAGATCAGGCTACCGAAAACCAAGCAACTGAGTTGTTTCATTTAAAATTCATTGTGGTTCAGGACAACATTAATTCACTAAAATCCGAAGTTGCATCCATGCGTAGAACCAAATTAGAAAAAAGTTGTCTCTGTCCAAAATATATACAATCTCATTGTTTGCATATTGTCATATCATTGTTCACCAATAGATGACAGTGTCATTTTCAAATACTATGCAGGTTATAATGCGAAAGACACATGTGGCGTGACCAGTAACACATTAAGCTTTTGACATACTGTATTGTATTTTTATTTAGCAGAAAAAAAGCGCATTGCTCTGTCCACCTCTTAAAAGCATTCACTCTAACAGAAAGCAGCAGTGAAAAGAATTAGCGGTGACCTTGCATTGCCTGTTCATTGAAAAGCTAGAAGACAGCACTTTGAGGATGGCATAAAATCATGGCTCGTTCCTTAGTTTCAAGGATCTGTTACAAATCTGACATAAAAATAGCAACTTTAATGTGCCAATATTATTGTGAAACCATGTAACATTTCCTTACCGTGTCTCTCCTAAAGTGAATTGCTGTAATATGGTTTTGTAAAATGGACTTATTGTATATTTCTTTTATGATAGTAATAAAACACTCTGCAATAAGCTGTAACTGACTCCCAGCACTTAGTACAAGAGTAATGTATGGGGTTCCATTGGTATTATTTAAAGAGCTATATGTGATTATAGGCCCTTGCAGGATCCACATCTCTCTCTCTCTATCGTGAGCAAAAGGCAAAGTTGTACTCACAATGAAACATTTTGAAATTATATCTTGGGGGTGCAATAAATGTATATCTACAGTCTGTGGTGATTAAACTTTTTTATTTATTTAAAGATACAGGTATGGGATCCGTTATCCGGAAATCCGTTATCCAGAAAGTTCCCATAGACTCCATTATAATCAAATAATCCAAATTTTTTAATTTTTTTAAAAATGATATCCCTTTTCTCTGTAATAATAAAACAGTACCTTGTACTTGATCCCAACTAAGATATAATTAATCCTTATTGGAAACAAAACCAACCTATTGGGTTTATTTAATGTTTACATGATTTTCTAGTAGACTTAAGGTATAAAGATCCAAATTACAGAAAGATCCGTTATCCAGAAAACACCAGGTCCCGAGCATTCTGGATAATAGGTCCCCTACCTGTACCAAAAACCTGTTACAGACACTTATAAAGTATATCAGTGTCTCTAAATTTGAAGTTTGCACCCAAAACACATCCTGCACATGGGTTAGTAGAAAGGAGCCCTGCAATTTTGGAGAAAATATGAATACACAATTGGCCTAATACTGTATAAGAGATAAAGGGGCAGATTTATCAAGGGTCGAATAGTAAAGTCAAATTCAAATGTTCGAGTTTCAAAATTCACACATTCTAATTTTAATCCCCCTATTTAAATGTAAACTCGAATATGAGATTTATCATACCTCAACCATGAAAACAGAGCCAATTCGAATACTCGCCACCTAAACCTGTTGAGTTTATGTACAAGTCAATGGCAGAGGTCTTTTGAGCCATTTGGAGATGTTAATAGACTTCCTGACATTCAAGTTTCTTTTTCAGGTGAAAATATGAATCGAATGTTCGGGTTCGAACTATTCGGTCAAAAATTAGACATTCAATTTTTTTTTAAAATAACTTCCCAGTTGAATTGTTAGTCTATTTGATTTAAAAAAAAGAATTCATATGAATTCGAAATTCGACCTTTGATAAATAGGCCTCTTATTGAAAAAAACTTCGAAATCCGAATTCAAAAAGACCAACTGAAATTAAGTCAAAGTTTTTTTTTGGTCAAATAGGTAAATTTTCGTTCGAATAGGTCTGTGTTCGGCCGAATTGGAATAGTTTGAATCTAAATAATAGCGCATTCGATCTAATTCCCTAAAAAAACTTTGATTTTTCAAAGTCCACCAATTGACTCCAAATAATTCGGCAGGTTTTAGATGCCAAATGGTCGAAAGCGAATTTTTAAAGAGTCAGTACATGCTAAATTTCAATATTCAAATTAATACTTTTTTTTCAAATTCGAATCGAATTTGGACTATTCCCTAGTCGAAGTATACAAAAAATAGCTTGAAATTCTAATTTTTTTCATTCGGAAATTCACATCGACCTTTGTTAAATCTGCCCCTTAGTGTAAACATGAAACCTTAAAAAATAAAAATGTTTACATATGAATTTAAATATTAATAAATTCATCACTTGGACTTGAAATTGTATATTCAAGATGAAATTATGCCACAGCGTGCAAGAGTGGATTATTGTCAGCTAAGATTTTAAGGTTATCCCATTGGGACTATATTATTGGTTAATGAAAAAAATGTAGTGAACCTAAATATTTTTTATCTCAATCTTTTGGAGCATTTTTATAAATGTTGCTTGTTGAAAATGAAACATTAAAATAAAAC
This sequence comes from Xenopus laevis, assembly GCF_017654675.1. NCBI lineage: Eukaryota > Metazoa > Chordata > Amphibia > Anura > Pipidae > Xenopus > Xenopus laevis. The sequence goes on from NC_054374.1 coordinate 76,775,822, forward strand.
AATTATTAGGTGATAGCAATAAGAATGTAAGTTATGTAGGTTAACAAAAGGATGAGCTATTTTTTGTCCCCACTAATAGGCATCAATACCATAAAGTTTGATACCCACCTCATTAATCTAAAAACCAATTATTGTCTACATGAATCTCTTCACTATTCCATTGGCCTGTGGCCAGCATGGAGTTATTTTCCTGTGTTTGAATCCAAGGTATCCAGCAAATTGCTGAAATGTATGTTCATTGAATGGAGAATTGTTTTCTGTCTTATCTACAAGAAGTATGTCTACGGCTCACCATCTCCCTTTTGTGAAGAAGAGACATCTAGAGGTGTGTCTTATGGCAATTATTCAATTTCCTGGGATAGCAGAGTATAATCTGATGTTCCATTCTTTGTCTGAGACAATGGGAAGGGAGGCCTTAAAGCGTGAAGCAGTGCGGATTATGCTACAGTATATCTATCATGGGTGACTGGGACCATGTTTCCTTTTCTTGCAGTGACCTGGTACAGAGTGGGGTTATGTGAAACCACAGTGTCATGATATGCACTGTGTAGACAAATATACTTTTTGAGCAGTTTATTTGTCTTACAGGCCATTACTTATTACCATAACTTGCTCTTTCATCAGGGCCACCATTAGAAATCACGGGGCCCCGTACAACAAAATTTTCGGGCCCCCTGGGCCCTGCACACCACAGTCCCCGAGCCCCACCCCAGATCCCGCCCACTGCACACAACAGTTAAAAGACCACACAGACATCAGTACTAAAAAAGGTAACCCCCCACACATACTGCCCCTGTACCTGTGCCAGCAGCCATCAATCATACTGCCCCTGTACCTGTGCCAGCAACCATCCATCATACTGCCCTCCTGTACCTGTGCCAGCAAGTGCCAGCAACCGTCCATCATACTGCCCCCGTACCTGTGCCAGCAGACACCCATCATACTACACCTGTACCTGTGCCAGCAGCCATCCATCATACTGCCCCCCCCTGTACCTGTGCCAACAAGTGCCAGCAACCATCCATCATACTGCCCCCATACCTGTGCAAGCGGCCATCCATCATACTACCCCCATACCTGTGCAAGTGGCCATCCATCATACTGCCCCCCTGTACCTGTGCCAGCAAGCACCAGCAGCCATCCATCATACTGCTCCTGTACCTGCAGCCATCCATCATACTGCCCCCGTACCTGTGCCAGCAGCCATCCATCCATTCCTACTATGCCAGCAGGAAGCTTCACAGTACAGAAAGAATATCTTCAATCTTCAGTGCAACTGTGCAAGGCTGCGAGAGCTGAGTCACACCAATGTGCCAGGCCAACACCTTTCTGCCTCTATCTGTCACCCAGCCGCGTCAGTGATGCCATTGATGCGCGTATGCATGTCACGCTGCACCACTGGACAGAAGCAGCTCTTAAGCTGTACTACTTGCTGGCAAGCAGGGCCAGAACTAGGGGTAGGCAGAAGAGGCGCGTGCCTAGGGCGCAAAGGTGAGGGGCCCCTGGCACGTAGCTCTTCTGTCACCTTCCCCTACTTCGGACCGTTATGACCAGATGCTGCGGCAGCTTTCGCCTGAAAGTGAGTGTGTGCATGGGCATTAGTGCTTCCTCTGCACATGCGCAATAGCAATGCCTCGGTGCTTGCTCTTCTGCGCATGTGCGAGCAGTGCGGTGGCGACATTGTCGGCCGGGTTGCCTAGGGCGCCCGGCCGACTTGGCCCGGCACTGCTGGCAAGAGGGAAAAGATAAGGGAGGTGATGCGTGAATAGGATTCTGTTCTGCCAGGAAGCCCGAGAGCCATGTTTATAGGAATAAATAATTAAATAAACGTGAAAACAAAATTAAAGCAAAAACATCCTCTTTAAAGTGCGCCCCTCAACGATGGCATCCTAGGCAGCCGCCTACTCTGCCTACCCCTAGTTCTGGACTTGTTGTTAACATCAAAAAATTTAATTGTTTTAAAGTGATAAGAATATAATTCAGTATCCTGTGCCATATAGTCTTTTTTCAATTTACGTCATTGCTATTTAGCAGCTTGTTTATATGAACTATAGTAGTGTTTCTGAAGCAAACAGATCAGTTTTACCAGTGTAGGGCCACACTACATGATATTTTCATTACTTTAAAGGAAAACTATACCCCCCAAACAATGTAGGTCTCTATAAAAAGATATTGCATAAAACAGCTCATATGTAAAATCCTTCTTCATGTAAATAAACCATTTTCATAATAATATACTTTTCTAGTAGTATGTGCCATTGGGTAATCATAAATAGAAAATTGCCATTTTAAAAAATAAGGGCCGCCCCCTGGGATCGTAGGATTCACTGTACTCACAAACATACCAACAAACCATACATGTTAGGTCACATGAGCCAATCAACAGACAGAGTTGTGTCTTTTGCTTCCACACTTCTTCCTGTTACAGTTAGAGTTGAAGTATTTCTGGTCAGGTGATCTCTGAGGCAGCACACAGACCATCACGAAATGGTGGCTCAAGGCAAGAGATGTAAAAGGGCAATATTTACTTAAATATATATTCCAATTTGGTAAGATTCTTTAATATGCCACATAATATGATATGAACTATCTGTTGCTTAAGTGTTAGTTTTGGGGGTATAGTTTTCCTTTAAAACACGTTCATTTTTTGGTGTTACTGTTCCTTTAAATAACTAAGGAATTTCATCACTGAGCAACTAAATAATTGATGACACACTAAACTCCATTTATAAAGATTGGAGCTACACAGATACTGACACTGCAGGGTTAAAGGACCAGTAACATACATTTTTTTTTTAAAAAAAAATCGTTAGTATAGAATGAAAAAAAAACACAAAGACATATTAAACTTTTAAATTGCTAAGTCTTTATTAAGAAATAACTTACCAAACAACTTACTTACTTGTGCTCCTCTTCAGAAAAGGCGATCCATTGATCCATCGTGTGGAGCTTGATTTCTCCTCTCCTCCTCCTTCCTTATAGGAGATAGCCAGGGAGGAGAAATCGAGTGCCTCATGATGGATCGTCGCAGTGTTGCCTTTTCTGAAGAGTATCACTAGGGATGTAGCGAACCGCCGATAATGTGTTCGCGAACGCCGGCAAAAAATGCGAACAGTTCGCGAACAGTTTGCGAACTTCGAACATCCGAAAATCGTTCGATTCGAACGATCGAAGGATTTTAATCGTTCGATCGAACGATTTTCGTTCGAATCGAACGATCGAAGCCATTCGATCGAATGATTTCATTCAATCCAATGGCTTCGATCGTTCGATTCGAACGAAAATCCTTCGATTTTAGCGATCGAATGGTCGAATGGTCGAACGATTTTGACGCGAACGCCTATTGGCGAACGTCGCGCGACGTTCGCGAACTTGCGGCGGACGCGAACAGCCGATGTTCGCGCGAACAAGTTCGCCGGCGAACAGTCCGCGACATCCCTAAGTATCACAAGCGGAAGTGTGGACTTCAAAAGAATTGAAGGAAAGAGAAAATTTTAGCGTTTGAAACCTACATTTGGGGGAAGAGAAGAAATGCAACCCCACTGCTGTGACAATCTCTTGGTCCAGTGGTATGAATAAATGAGAAGCCTCCATAGGAGAGGGCAGCAGGTGAAGTAGTGTTGGTAGGAGAGATCCATGTGTCAGTGATACCCAGAAGGATTTGGATAAAAAAAGTTCATGAACTGCTGTGAGTTTATTGCAGATTGATAATGTATTCCAGAGGGCATATGAGGGTGATGGCTTTATGTTAATAAGGTTTGCAGAATTAAAAGTACTTAAGGAGACTGGAGAAGACATTGACAAGAGCATCTGTGTGGGAATGGCTGAGGGTAGGAACAATGAGAGTGTGGGACCAGGGTTTGGGGACATATCTGCAGCTGGAAGTAACAGCAATAAGGAAAGTTGCACAAGGTTTTGACCTAGACTTGAAAGTGTAAGCATTGTATTGTTTGATGGATTGAGAGGGGTTAAGTGAGTACACAATGCAGGAAAGTGTGATTAGATTGAGAGAGGGTGATGGGAGCCGTGAAGAAGAGATTAGAATTTCAGGATAGTTTGATGGATGTTAGCACAGAGGATATATGGAGAAGAATGGAGAGAAAAATAAGGCAATCAATTTAAACATGGTTAAATGGTATAACCAGGCTTATTTTGTTTAAAGTATTGATGAGCAGTGATGTCTGATGTCCAATGTTTGCTGGGAGTTTCCAATCCCTTTACTGATCAAACTGTTGTCCAACTCTGTCTTACGCTATGGGGCAGATTTATCAAAGGTCAATGTGAAAATTTGAATTTAAAAAATTTGAATTTTGAGCTAATTTTTGTGTACTTCGAGAATTTTGGAATTTATCATGTACTGTCTCTTTAAAAATTTGACTTCAACCATACGCCATCTAAAACCTGCCGAATTGCTGTTTTAGCCTATGGGGCATCTCATAGAACCTATTTGATGTCAATCAGTGGACTTTGAAAAATCAAAGGAAAAACTTTGAATCGAATTCGATCAAATGCGATATTACTTCGATTCGTACAATTCAAATTCAATTGAAAAGGACCTATTAGATCAACGAACGGACCTATTCGGCAAAAAAATAAAACCCTTCAATTTAATTTCAGTTGGTTTTTTGAATTTGAATTTTAAAATTTTTCAAAATTTTGATAAATCTGCCCCTGTATGTTGTACTTACAATTCCTGGACTTTAAATTGTTGAATCTGCCTTACTGCATCTGCCATTGTCACCCCTGCCACTTGAGAAAGGGCCTTTGCAGCCAGAAACATGTTGTGTGGACAAAAATAAAAGCACAATAGCAGACAATTTCTGCCTGAGTGTATGATTCCCACCCTCTTTGATTTATCTATATGAGAGAATGTCTTTCTGTTTTCCTGTGAAATCTATCACAAATGAAACTCCTTTAGAAATATGTGTAGGAACAATGATATACACTTGACTTGATTATCACACCAAGATTTATATCAAAAGCCACATGTTTTAAAGCAAACATGTGATTAGTGATGGTGTTTTGATCAGCAATATGGTGGTCTATGCCAGGGCAAGGTATTTTGGCACCTTAGGCAAGAGCTTCAATCAGTGCCCCACCCCCACTGGGTCCAGCATTACCATTTCCCACCTTACTATTCATATTGCCCCATGTACTTGTGCCAGCACCTATAATATTGTCCCCATTTGTAAATGTGCCAACGGCAGTCAATCCCTCAGATTGCCCCTAAACCCCAATCTGTACTTATTTCAACAGCAGCCAAAAAAATCCATCATATTGCCCCGAATTTGTACCTGTGCCAGCAGATGCCAAATAATCCACCATATTGCCCTAGCAGCCACTTTATTGCCACATATAGCTGAGCCAGCAACAGCCAATCCCTCATATTGTCTCCAATCTGTACCTGTGCCAGCAGCACCCAAAAAAATCACAATATTGCCTACAAATATGTATCTGTGCCAGCAGCTGCCAAGAGGGAGGTGGGGAGTGCTTCTGCGAATCATGGGCAAGAGGGAGTTGGAACAACTGTATATAAAACTGAAAAACTATTAAGGACAAGCAAACCAGCGTTTTAAAAAAATTCTCCTTACAAGTGCGCCCCCCCATGATTGCGCCCTAGGCGGGCGCCTACTCTGGCTACCCCTAGTTCTGGCCTTGGTCTGTGCTCGCTATGCACTATAAAATAGCTTCTAGTGTTCATTTCTAACTAGGCAACCTTGCAACAACTATTTAAAAAAATATAGTCTACTGTCACTGGACAGGTTACCCTCAATGGCTCATTCCTGTGTCGACTCTCTTGTCCATCCATTTTTCCACAGTATCGCCAGACAAACACTCAATTACACAAGGATTGAAAGCTGTAAAATTTATGATTGGAGCATATTCAGGGCAGCAGCAACGCAACAGACACATATTTCACTTTGACACCAACCATGGCATCAAGTGGCCTAATAAATTTAGCTCCTTGATAAATCCTGGCTATGTACCTGTCACTTCTAATCTCACTTGAGACTGTAGATGCAGCTTTCCACTAAGGTAAAGAGCTGGTTGGGTTAACAGAAAGATTTATTTTGTTTAAATTAATAGAAAGCATTGCAGTGGCTTCACACAAGCAAATAAATACTTCTCAGAGAAAGTCTGATTAATTGTGTTTGTCCAGAAATCCTAACTTGTAACTCCTAAACCTTTTAAGGTTGACCCTATTTCAGTAATTTTTTTGTATAATCAAAGGCCAGTGTAAGATTGTAAAGAGATACGTGGAAATTTAATTATTGCTACCATATTGCAAAATATTGTAGTATGTGTAATCGTTTATGTAGCACAACCATGGGTAGGCCGAAGAATTGTGTTTAGAGTGTGGCTTGCTTTCAGTGTACCCTGGATCCTCAGTCTAGGGCCAACTCCCAGCAATATTACCTTTGGGTCCTTCACTTCAGCACAGTATATCCCGGCTTGCTTCTTGGTTTAAGAAAACCAGGTTGAAATAACTGCAATCCAGTTGCTTCTACAAATAATAAACTTGTAAACTCAGGCAATACATTAAAAGCGCAGCATTCAGGCAGTATATTTCTCAAGTACATTTGTTTCACATTGTCGAAATTCTTCACACTCAAATATTTAGGATGGTTCCCTCTCAGAGGGTAGTACAACCTGTCTTGGGGTTTCTTCTACAACACTAGAGATCTCATGGGGTATCTTGCTCCTTGGCACTTTCCCTGCTCCTGAGCTCATCCCTGTCTGGTGGTTTGTGCTAACCCCAACTATTCTTCTTGTTGGAATGATAGCTGCTCACTAACTATACTGCCGCTAACTTAACATTACTCTCCGCAAGGTGAGATACAGGAAAAAGAGCCCTGTGCACTTTTGTGTTCTCCCTTTTATACTTCTAAACACTGCCATCTACTAGACAAACAATGAACCAGATCAAATTACTGATAACCCCAGGAAAAGAAAATAGCTGCCTAGGGTGAACCAAGGGACCACTTTAGGTGTCCAAATACAAGGGGAAACTGCTTGAGAAATGTCTGACCCTCAGGGTCTCTACATCTAAATCAAACTAATGTTAAGGTTATTGTTTATTGTTTAATGTTATTGTTATTGGGTTTTTTTTAAAACAACTTTGGGAGCCAAGGCCCTATATTACTTACAGATGCAAATTAACATGGTATTGTAACCATAGAAACCATTAGCTGTGATCATTCTGGTGTAGTAAGAATAATAAGACTGAAGTCTATTTCTAAATCATCAAGATTAAAAACATGGTAAATGGCCAATTTTTTTATCTTATATTCAGAAATCCTTTTTAATCTCTTTATGATACAAAATGCAATTTCAACTCTTTTTTTTTACAGTTTTTCTCAGATCACACTATTTATAAAGAACAATGATATGTTTTACACCAAAATATCAGTGCATTAGACTTCATGAAATGCCAACAATTTTTTAAGGAAAGCGAATAACTTCTTCTGGGAAAAACAGAAAAGTTATTAAAATTTTACTATCCATCTAGAATGTTGAAAAAGTAGGTAAAATTCTATCACCTGGCAGGGTATTTCACAACCTCACTGCCCTCATCACAAAGAAACATCTCACTGCTTTTACTTCCTCAATTCTAAAGGGTTGACTTTTAGTTCTTTGTTGTCCTCTATAAAAATATCCCATGCCATCTGTCTATATTGCTATCTGATGCACTTATAAAGAGTATGTCCCCTCACAAGTGCTTTTTCTAGAAAGAAAACAATCTCACACTTAATTGTATTTCCTCATATTTTAGTAAAGTTAAATATATCGGCAACATGCTGCATGTATTGCTTTTACCAGTTTAGTTGCATATATCTGTCCACCAGGTCAATAATATGCTTCTTAAGGACAAGGACCCACTCTATACTAAGGGTGAGGCCTTACTTGGATCAATAAAAGAAGGAAGTTTTCATCTCTCTCTTTATCCCTTGAGTCTTTTTATTTGTTTTGATAGGCACTGGCTGAGACTGCCTAGAGTTATACAACTTGTTATCTGCAAAAATCCCCAATTCCTTCTCAATTAAGGATGTTTCCAACACCCTGATCTGCAGTATAGGAACCACAAAAAACTTGGTGCAGAGAGGTTTAACACCCACCAAACAAGTATGTCAAGCAGGGATGGAATTAGAGGTAGGAAGAAGAGGCACTTGCAGAGGGTGTAATGGTGGTGGTGGGAGTGGTGCCACACACTTACCTCTTCTGTCTGCTTATCTCTATTTCAGTTTGGGTCCTTCTATAACTCAGCAGCTTATGGAGAATGGTGGCATTCATCATGATACTTTTTAATGACTAACTTAGATAATAAAATGTGCGTTTTGATATAACTTTGGATCCTAAACCAATGCCGTAAATGGGTTAAATCAGGAGTGCATATACTTTACTAATGTAATATTGTCCCATTAAGAGCTGCATTCATAAAAGCATTGTTACCATTCTGTTCTATTGCAAATATTACTTAAATATATTGATTAATGAACAAATGTACATTGCTATATTTAACAAACAACTATCTATTATGTAACATTAATAAATAAACTGTAATAAATATCTTATGAAAATAATTAAACAGGAGCGTAATTTAGTCAAGCTACTTGATGACTAGAGATCTACTGATCACCAGCTAAAGGTCTACTTGTAGATCCCGTTCTACCTTTTGGGCACCCCTGGTTAAATGTTCCAAAAACTCACACTTTATAATCTACTCAATCATCCAATAAAATATAGAACAGTCTTTTTGAATCTTCAATGGCAACATTGCATCAATCGTAAATAAATTTACCAAGTTGATGTATTTATTTACGATTGCATCAACTTGGTAAATGTATATGTCTTGGCTCATATCAATTTTTTATGTTCTTCAGTTTGGGCACCACATCTAAAGAATTAATTTTTAGTAATATATTGTCTAGTAAACTTTTGCTGCACACTAGCTATTATATCATAAAATGCGACAAATTAAATGGTCTTTTTGGTTTTCTGCTTAGTGCTAGTTGCACCATCTGTGTGTGGGGCCATGTGATATTTTCTGTGTGCTTATCTCTATAGGCAGAACAATGATAACAGATTACAATGGTTAAAATTAATGAGACCCCATGAACTTGCCTCCCACAGAGGCCACAGTTTACAATCTATGAGCTACAACAAATGCCTCAATCAGAGACTTGCAGAAGTCCAAATCAGTTATTTCCTGGGACATGAGTGTGAATAATAGCAGGACATTACAGTCAAACTGCAAATCCCCCTTTTCGATCAAGACTGCTTGATTACAATATTTATTATTCCAAGGAGGAGGTAGCCAGGGTGGAAATGCCGTTTATACTGTCTCCTTTCAGCTATTACTGAAACAAGACCAAAAAAGAATGTGATGATTTGATGTGAAGGAAAGGTGAACAAAATGTCACCAGTTAGCTCATCTGTGATTAGTATATGTGGAGGGAGGGGAGACAGCTGGGTTTATCTCCAGCACTGGCATTTTTTACTGTTGAAGGAGCATTCAGAACAACATTGGCAATGTACAATTATAATGTTTTGACAGGAAAAACAGACTTTGCGTAAGTCTGTGACCTACAAACTTAAGATAAGGGAATGAGATAGTAGCCTTTTCATATCTGTATATCTAATATTGAATTAGGTCCGGAAATGCCCTCTGAACAGCATGGGAATCTGTGATTTATTCGAAAAACATGTTTAATATATGTTACTGTAATTTTTTAAATAATTCATTTATATCCTGGTATTATTCTAATGTAGTGCGGTGGATTCTTCCCAATGATCTACATAATAGTTTCCAACACTAAGTTCCCGATTCCTCTAATAAAACATCCAAGAGATGTTATATTTCCAAAAAAGTAAAGTATGTTTATCTTGTCACCACATGAAGAAACAATAAATAAACTGATCTACTCCTACTTGTATTCTTCATACTAAAAAGTGACTTTTATGAAGATCGCCATAGTCATAATTCAGCTTACATTTTTTTCTTTGTAAGATACAGTGTGTTATCAGCAAACACAAACCAGGAGCGCACTCTTCAGACTACAGGTATTGGCTAAAAAGACCACAGCTTTATTTATTTATTGATAACCCTATTATGACATCACGTGTATTATAGGATGTATATCATTAATATCTTACTATACACAAGTCCTGAATCCCCTTTGCTAAATGAAAGGGTACTGGGAATTTCTCTCAATGGCAGTGCCTCCACCTAATGGGATCCGTGAATACACCTGCGGGTGGCCCCACTAGGAAACAATAAATAAACACATCATTGTAGCAAAACAGATAAAAGTTTAAATAGCTGGCAAAGTGCATTATAAATACAATTTTACACCAATAACATCCCTGCCATAGGGAACCCATGTGGTAAGTCAATCCCTAGCACAGTCCTTGCCCAGTACATAGTCCAACATTATTCTCTGGGTGAATAAAGACAGTCAAAGCCCCTTTCACCCAAGAGTTTTTATTCTTTCCCCAGGCAGCTCTACTTGCCCAAATATCTCTCCTGATGGACAGAGGTAGTTGCTCCAACATAGCAGACACACAAACAATGCCTGTTCTCAAACATGGGACACACACTGGAACCTTTCAATACCCTCCCTCAGGCAAAACACTCACCGGGGCTCACACAGAACTGGTTCTGGCATCCACAGGGTCTAAAATCCTCAAGCCGGGCTCCCAAGCTATCCAAGCCCAGCACGCAAATTTGCTTTATTCTTCAGGGCACAGCTCCAAGCACTATCCACAATGCAAACACAACAAAATCCATCAAAGGCAGCTTCTGTCAGTTTCTTCACTAACTCCCCAAGCACTTCAAGGGCCTCACATTCCTCAGGCCCTTACATCCTGTAGTGAAAATGGAAAGAAAGAAACTGAGCACATGGCAGCTCAGTTTTTTATACTTCTTGTACAACAGTAACACCATCTAGCCAAATCTGGATCTGCCAGGGATACTGCACATTAGACAAAGGTCTCACTCCCCTTTCAGATCCAATTAAGGTCCAACACTTAGATGGCCACAGCAGGGGATTTCCAATGTCGGATTTTCAGACCATAGGGGAACTAAACCTATGGGTCCCTACACATGTTTACGTTTACATGTTTAGTGTGACGCATTCCGTGTGCATAGACACAGAATCATAGACATACCTTTGCATATAAACGAACACTTGCCTAAAAAGGCTGACATCACAAGTAATGTAATCCCCAGTGAAGTAAAATGACACTGAAATGCACACCTTGCACACCTTAGTATGCACACCTTAGTATATTATACAATTTGATATTGTGTTTCTTAGCCTACTTTTTACTCAAGACATTCTCCTTGTCCCGCTGATTTATTAATTTATTGCACAAGGTTAAATCAAAACACATATCACTAGCTTTAAAATGATTTCAGAGAAGTGACATTGCTAGTGATGGGTGAATCTGACCTGTTTCACTTCGTTGAAATTTGCGAAACAGCAACAAATTTACCAAATGCATTGAAGTCAATGAGCCACAATTTTTTTCAAAGCACGACAATTTATTTTACATATTGGAGTCTATGGGTTTTTTTTTCATCATCAGACATTGCTAAATCACAATAACATAACTTAATAAAAAGCACTTTTATACAACTTTTGTTAGCTGTTTTTGGAACAACACATTTTACACAGTTTAATTCATTATTAATCTGGCCCTTAGTGTAACCTTGAAATAGCACTTGGCCTCATTTCCAACAAGATGCAGAGTTAGGAAAATACTCCTCTATTAACTTATTACAAATAGACTCTAATAGAAAACAAAAATGTTAATTCATTCATTGAATATAAGCTACAATTAATCCTTCAACTGCAGAATATAAGATGCCAACCCTTGTACAATAATATATTTTTTAACTGACAAAAAAGCACAGTCTTATTTAATACATTTTAATAGATAATTAAATAGCAGGAGCCAGGCCAAAGCAGCATGAATCTTTGATCCCAGAAGAGCCTCCAGAGGAGGGCGCTATATCTGATAAAGTTGCTAAAATTTCATCTGAGATTGAAACCACTCCTAAAAATGTGGAAGAACTTTTAGTCTGGTTGGTAAAGCGCTAAGAAATAGGTGACCAGCGCAGACTGCAGGAGGAGAGATTATTATAGTGAGCAAGAAAGGTATTGTATGGAAAAAGAGGAACAGCAATGTAAGAATGAGTTTAGGCATCAGGAAGCTGAGAGAGCAAAGAGAGATGACCAGTTTCTCAAGTTACTGCAAGCAATGCAGCATAATGTGCCTCCTGTGCCAAGTTTAAAACTCACTAAACTGTCAGAGACTGATGACATAGAAGCATATTTGACAGTATTTGAGAGAGTTGCTCAAGCAAGTCAATGGCCAGAAAATCAATGGGTCGTTCATCTGGCACCCTTCCTCACCAACAAGGCTCAGCAAGCATATAGCCAAATGAGGATTGAGGATGCTGGGGACTATCAAAAAGTCAATAGTTCCATTTTGAGGTGGTATAATATTCACACAGAGACCTTCCAGCTGAGGTTCAGAGGCTATAGCTACATTGAAAAGGAGGGACCCAGAGAGACCTATACCCGTCTGACTGAATTCTGCCAAAAGTGGATTGTTCCAGGAAATAAAAAACCCTTCCAACAACTGCCGGTTCCTGATCCTTGATGAATACAGGAAGAACTCACATTCCAACAGTAAACCAATACTTTACATCAAGAGTGCCCATACTTTACTAATGCAAGATCTACTGTTAGTGAGTCTGAAGGTATTAGCCTCCCCCACGCTTCCGACTGAGTTGCGCCCTAGAGAGGAGACAGGAATCAAGCATCAATCCAGGGTAAATCAAGAAGAATAGTCAGGAGCAAGCTGAAGTCGTAATCAGAAGTTTATCAGAAGTCACAAATACGCTTAGTGTCAGTAAAGACGATCACCTCGCATTGAGCCTAGGCCTGCATCAAAGCACACGAGCCCACCAGCAACGAGTGCGGGCAGCGATACACCAGCTTAAAAGAGCGAGCCTGCGCTGAAATGTGCGCTTGTAAAGGCACACGCTGCACTGTCCTGACAGATGTTGTCCCAATATGATCGACATCCATAAAAGCTTTGTTAGCATTCTGTTCTATGGGAAATATTACTTAAATATTGATTTATAAGAAAATGTATATTGTTATATTTAGCAAATAACTATTTCTTATTTAACCTTAGAATAATACATTTCTGAATGAAAAGCATGTAATAGGAGGGTGATATACAGTAGACAAGCTGTTTGTTGACATTGTCTTGAGATCTACTGATCACCAGCTAAAGGTCTCCAGGTAGATCCTGATCTACCTTTTAGGCATCCCTGCTTTATATTATACAGTAGATGCTGAAATAAAGCTTACTGGCGGGTTATTTCATCTGTTTAAGACCTTTGAGGAGGATTATTCCTCCATGGGCTCCACTTGGTTTCCCTGCGTCGGAACAGCAACACCAATATAATGGCGTTATATCATCACGCCATAGTTTGGCACCAAATTCAAAATAAAAGGATGCAAGGGACCCAGGTTAAATGTCCAATTATAGGACTTTCTTTGCAAGTTCCTGGGTTTGCTCTAAATTATTTTTTCTAACCGGTCTTCTGTTTCCTGAATCTTCTGCCTGATTTTTATTGCTCTGATTGCTGCCAGCCCTGACCTGTGCCTGAAATTTAACTTAGAGACTCTGAACCCCTTGTACACTGTGAAATAACTCTAACAACTGGTCTGTATGCTGCTTCCATCTTGGTCTGATTCTTTTCCAGTAAGAGTGAATTACCTTTAACAGGGTCCTCTCCATATGTAAGATTGCACAAAGGAAAATGTTTTCTTATTGTGAATTTTTTTCCTTTAAAAACGTTTATTTCTTTCCCCCCAAGAGTAGACTCTTGAAATGATCCTCTCTAGAGTCAGCCATGATTTTTTTTTCTAGATGTATGTAAATGAATATTTCAAGAAACACTTGACAGTAAAATTTAAACAGTCAATGTGGTTTATTTAAAGTAATCCAGGACTCACATTTAATTCAAAGTAAAATTTGGAAACATACCAATACACCTTTTTTTTCAATTAAAATATGGAGTATCACATTAATATTTATTTCAGATCATTAAGTGCATATTTTTAAATGTGTTATTCTGATAACAAAATATATAATTGTACATCTGTTAAAGAAAATGCCATCTGCAGCTGTACTAATTAAGTATATTTTTATAACGTTTATAAACATGATCAAGAATATTCACAAAATAGTCACAAACTTAAAAAAAAACCATAACCTTATTCCTAGCAACTATGACTTGTTGGATATTCGTGGAATGTATGGCCTGCTCGCATACCCTGGCCTTCTGTAGATATCACCTGGTGCACGGTGATGGTGGGGTCGGCACCCTCCCGAAACGTTGCCCAACTGCAAATAGACATGCAAGGGTTTTTCCCTGCTTAAATCAGCCATGAGTGCTAGTGATTTTCTTTGGAATTGTTGGATATTCGTTACATATAGTCTAAGGCCTCACCCTTATTCGTCAAGGGAATAATGCACAGATGCCCCTGTGTCACACTTGCATGAGTACAAATATCCATGAGTTACTCCTGAGATAGGAATTAACGAAGCAGAATGGTTTATAACATTCTTTGGGTAACCTGACTAGTGATGAGCCGATCTATCCTATTTCAGTTTGCTGGAAATTTGTGGATACCGTAGAAAATTAGCAAATAGTTGAAAATTTGGTAAACCCAAGTCAGCTGAGACTTTTTGTGGGAAAACTTATTTTTTTTCCTGAATAGAGCTTGATAAAAGGCCTGAAGGCCTGAAACGTCACGGACCAGGCTGTTTGCCATGTAATGTATCATCAATAAAGGCATTTCAATCTACCGGTGCTGTACGAAAAACTTCTTTCTAACTTCTTTTTTTTCCTGAGCCAACTTTTTTTTTGTGGTGACTTTTTCCATGCAGAATATGTTGGAGTCTATGGTCGTTTTTTCACAGCAATTTTTTTACACTAAATACACTGTGGTTCTATGGGTGTTTTGTTGCCACAGTTTTTCATGGTGAAATTTTAGAGTGGTTTTGCAAAAATATTGGGTTGAATTGAATAGCGAAAAGTAATGGTTCTTTCAGTGGGCAGTTAGGTAGTGAAAATATAGGTAATAAAGATATATATTGGTTAATGCAATAAGTGTTTAGTACAATGAATTGCATAGCGGACACACAAGAAGTTGCAAACGAAATGTACCATATCACATTTCATTGAATATATGAATTAGTACAATAGAAAAAGCTTCCCTTATAAAGGACCAATAGAACATGCTGTATGTTATTACCCAAGGACACATGATTCTTGGAATTGCTAGGGGTTGTTCTTTACATTTATATCAGTTTTGGACCCCTATGATGAGCCCTATAATATATATAAATATTATCAAGGGTGTGGGTGCTTTATATTTTCATCATAATTCTAATTCAGGTGATCTTATGGGAATGAATATAGAGGGGGAAAAACACCTTCCCCAGGAAAAAAGTAATTTAACATGCTATTCTGTCCACCACTTGGTTGGGTATGTAACCCAAACATATTTTATGCACAGATAAGTAGGAATTGCAATACTTCTGCAATTAAAAACCAACAGTCCCAAAAATATATACATGTATTTATGGCAAGGTACAAAAAAAAAGATTAATCACAATACAGTTTGTAAGAATACCATTATTCTGTATTGTTTTTAAGTAATCCAGACTGATATAATGTTTTAAATAACATTTGAGTATGTAACAAAATGCATTTTTCACGTGAAATAATTGGTAGGACATTTGCATTTATTTCAGATCATGAAGAGTGCATTTGAAATGCATTATAATGAGAAAAACACAAAATGAACACAATTGTACATCTGTTAAAGAAAATTCCATCTGCAGCAACTGTAATTAAGTATATTTTTATAACTATTTCAATTGTTTTTATACTGTATATGTATAGTGATACGAAGGAAGTGTAATGCTGGAGAAGGTTAAAGGACCAGTAAAATAATTTTTTTTAAAAAAAAAAATGTGTTTCTACTTAACAAAAAAAAACACCAAAGCAGTTTTAACTTAAATTCGCAAAGTCTTTATTAAGAAATTACTTACCAATTCTCTGCTTGCGCTCCTCTTCAGAAACGATCATATGGTGCTCGATTTCTCTTCCCTGGCTATCTCCTATAGGAGGCAGGGAGGAGAAGTTGAGCGCCACACAATGGATCGTGGCCCTGTCGTCGTTTCTGAAGAGGAACGCAAAAATTATGTTACTGGTCCTTTAACCTTCTCCAGCATTACACTTCCTTCGTATCACTATACATATACAGTATAACAACAATTGAAATAGTTAGACAGAGGACTCCATTGTCCAGTGTAGAGTGAATAACAGTTCTTTTATTTACAGGTTATGGAGAAGAACACAGACAACTACATAGAGAGGATGGCAACCTTCCACATACCAGCGGTGAGTCTCACAGTTCCTTTTGGTCTTGATGGAGACAAGGAATAGTAATGGAGTCTTTCTTTGCAGGTAACAGGTGACAGAGCCAGGTATAGTTATTAGCAGTAGGGAAGATATGGTTATTGAGGCTAACGTATTGGTCAGATTCCAAGCCAGAAGTCAACTTGGTCAACAGGATCTGGAGCTGCAGATTTATAATCCAGTGGAACAGGCAAGATCCAACCAGTACTCAAGGGGTTAACAGGAGCCAGAGATGCAGAACTGTAATCCAAGTAAACAGGCAAGAAGATCCAGCCAGGAGTTGAGGGGTTAACAGGAACCAGAGATGCAGAACTGTAATCCAAGGAAACAGGCAACTGAAAAATGTGTGAAGTTGTGATGCAGCCATTATGGTACCATTGTGACCAGATCACACTTTACCTCCTGTGTGAGTTTCAGTTACCACCTACCTGAATATTTCAATGGAACTATTGTGATTGGATATAGGTGACTGTTTCCTTAAAGCGGTTGTTCACTTTTTTTCAGTTGAGTTATTTTCAGATTGCTCTCCCTAAACAAATATTTTTTTCAGTTGCTTTTACTTTATACTTTTTTCCCAAAATTTAAGTTTAAAACTTTTTTCCCAAAATTTAAGTTTAAACTTAAATGTTCGTGTCTCTGGGGTTTCAGCCTGGCAGCTCAGTGATCCAGAATAGGGATGTAGCGAACGTCGGAAAAAAAGTTCGCGAACATATTCGCGAACTTGCGCAAAAATGCGAGCGGTTCGCGAACGGTTCGCGAACCCCATAGACTTCAATGGGAAGGCGAACTTTAACATCTAGAAAAGACATTTCTGGCCAGAAAAATGATTTTAAAGTTGTTTAAAGGGTGCAACGACCTGGACAGTGGCATGCCAGAGGGGGATCAAGGGCAAAAATGTATCTGAAAAATCTGCCTGTGTGTGCTTGGAAGAGATAGTGTAGGGGGAGAGCTGTTAGTGATTTCAGGGACAGATGATAGTAAGTTTGCTGGCTAGTAATCTGCTTGATACTGCTCTGTATTGGAGGGACAGAAGTCTGCAGGGATTTGAGGGACATTTTAGCTTAGGTAGCTTTGCTGGCTAGTAATCTACTGTTCACTTTAAACAACTGCCATACGTTGACCTTGTAGGCATTGTTTGCCCAGTTTTTTTGGACGCAGCCACTGAAGCACAGTTGCCAGAAAAAATATGCCATATAAATGCTGAAATAGTAATTTTTCGCCATACGTTGACCTTGTAGACATTGTTTGCCCAGTTTTTTTGGACGCAGCCACTGAAGCACAGTTGCCAGAAAAAATATGCCATATAAATGCTGAAAATAGTAATTTTTCGCCATACGTTGACCTTGTAGACATTGTTTGCCCAGTTTTTTTGGTTGCAGCCACTGAAGCACAGTTGCCAGAAAAAATATGCCACATAAATGCTGAAAATAGTCATTTTTTGCCATATACGTTGAGTCAACGTATGGCAAAAAATGACTATTTTCAGCATTTATATGGCATATTTTTTCTGGCCTCTGTGCTTCAGTGGCTGTGGCCAAAAAACTGGGCAAACAATGCCTACAAGGTCAACGTCGTTGACCTTGTAGGCATTGTTTGCCCAGTTTTTTTGGCCACAGCCACTGAAGCACAGAGGCCAGAAAAAATATGCCATATAAATGCTGAAAATAGTCATTTTTTTGGTCGCAGCCACTGAAGCACAGTTGCCAGAAAAATTATGCCATATAAATGCTGAAAATATAAATTTTTTTGGTTGCAGCCACTGAAGCACAGAGGCCAGAAAAATTATGCCATATAAATGCAGAAAATATGCATTTTTTTGGTCGCAGCCACTGAAGCACAGTTGACAGAAAAATTATGCCATATAAATGCTGAAAATATAAATTTTTTTGGTTGCAGCCACTGAAGCACAGAGGCCAGAAAAATTATGCCATATAAATGCAGAAAATATGCATTTTTTTGGTCGCAGCCACTGAAGCACAGTTGCCAGAAAAAATATGCCATATAAATGCTGAAAATAGTAATTTTTTTGGTTGCAGCCACTGAAGCACAGAGGCCAGAAAAATTATGCCATATAAATGCAGAAAATATGCATTTGTTTGGTCGCAGCCACTGAAGCACAGTTGACAGAAAAATTATGCCATATAAATGCTGAAAATATAAATTTTTTTGGTTGCAGCCACTGAAGCACAGAGGCCAGAAAAATTATGTCATATAAATGCAGAAAATAGGCATTTTTTTGGTCGCAGCCACTGAAGCACAGAGGCCAGAAAAAATTAAACCAGTAGGGTTTGCACCCTAGTTTGTAACGGTGGCGGAGGGAGGAGGAGGACGCTAAAGGACAGCTGTGTGTGGAGTCATGAGGCTTGAAGAGAAGGACAGCTGCATAGAAGTCAGAACAAGTCTTCCGGCGTGCAGTAACCCTCCGAGATCCACCCCTCATTCATTTTAATAAAGGTCAGGTAATCGACACTTTTGTGACCTAGGCGAGTTCTCTTCTCAGTTACAATCCCTCCTGCTGCACTGAAGGTCCTTTCTGAGAGCACACTTGAGGCTGGGCAAGACAAGAGGTTCATGGCAAATTGTGACAGCTCTGGCCACAGATCAAGCCTGCGCACCCAGTAGTCCAGGGGTTCATCGCTCCTCAGAGTGTCGATATCTGCAGTTAATGCCAGGTAGTCCGCTACCTGCCGGTCGAGGCGTTCTTTGAGGGTGGATCCAGAAGGGTTGTGGCGCTGCCTTGGACAGAAAAACATTTGCATGTCTGACGTTACAGACTGGCCAAAGGGCTTTGTCCTTGCAGGTGTGCTCGTGGCAGGATTACTGGCACCTCTGCCCCTGGAATGTTGATGAGTTCCTGAAGTGACATCACCCTTAAAAGCATTGTACAACATGTTTTGCAGGCTGGTTTGTAAATGCCGCATCTTTTCGGACTTGTGGTATGTTGGTAACATTTCTGACACTTTATGCTTGTACCGAGGGTCTAGTAGCGTTGCGACCCAGTACAGGTCCTTCTCCTTAAGCCTCTTGATACGGGGGTCCTTCAACAGGCATGACAGCATGAAAGACCCCATTCTCACAAGGTTGGATGCAGAGCTATCCATCTCCGCTTCCTCATTATCAAGGACTGCATCATCCACGGTCTCCTCCCCCCAGCCACGTACAAGACCAGGGGTCCCCAAAAGGTCACCACTAGCCCCCTGGGAAGCCTGCTCCTGTTGGTCCTCCTCCTCCTCCTCCACAAAGCCACCTTCCTCCTCTGACTCCACTTCTGGCACCTCTCCCTGCGTTGCAGCAGGTGCCTGGGTTCGTTCTGGTGATTCCGACCAGAAATCGCGCGCTTCCAGCTCCTCGTCACGCTGGTCTACAGCCTCATCTGTCACTCGTCGCACGGCACGCTCCAGGAAGAAAGCGAAGGGTATTAGGTCGCTGATGGTGCCTTCGGTGCGACTGACCATATTTGTCACCTCTTCAAAAGGTCGCATGAGCCTGCAGGCATCGCGCATAAGCACCCAGTAACGGGGGAAAAAAATCCCCAGCTGTGCAGATCCAGTCCTACCACCCAGTTCAAAAAGGTACTCGTTGACGGCCCTTTGTTGTTGCAGCAGACGTTCCAACATAAGGAGCGTTGAATTCCAGCGAGTCTGGCTGTCAGAAATCAAACGCCTGACTGGCATGTTGTAGCGCTGCTGAATGTCAGCAAGGCGTGCCATGGCTGTGTAGGAACGTCTGAAATGGGCCGACACCTTTCTGGACTGGGTGAGAACGTCCTGGAATCCTGGGTACTTGGAGACAAAACGTTGGACTATTAAATTTAACACATGTGCCATGCAGGGCACATGTGTTAAATTGCCTAGTCTCAACGCTGCCAACAGATTGCTTCCATTGTCACACACCACTTTTCCGATCTGCAGTTGGTGTGGGGTCAGCCACCGATCGGCCTGTGACTGCAGAGATGACAGGAGTACAGATCCGGTATGGTTTTTGCTTTCCAGGCACGTCATCCCCAAGACAGCGTGACAATGGCGTACCTGGCACGTCGAATAGCCTAGGGGGAGCTGGGGGTGCACAGGTGTGGAGGAGGAGAAGGAGGACCCAGCAGCAGAGTAAGAAGAAGAAGAAGACGAGGTAGAGAGCGATGGAGGAGTAGAGGTGGTGGCAGAACCGCGTGCAATCCGTGGCGGTGACACCAACTCCACTGTTGTTGTTGAGCTACCCATTCCCTGCTTCCCAGCCATTACCAAGTTCACCCAGTGGGCAGTGTAGGTGACATACCTGCCCTGACCATGCTTGGAGGACCATGCGTCAGTAGTCATATGGACCTTTGGCCCAACACTAAGTGACAGAGATGCGGTAACTTGGCTCTGCACATGTTGGTACAGGTGTGGTATTCCCTTTTTAGAAAAAAAATTGCGGCTGGGTACCTTCCACTGCGGTGTCCCAATTGCTACAAATTTGCGGAAGGCCTCAGAGTCCACCAGCTGGTATGGTAAAAGCTGGCGGGCTAAGAGTGCAGACAAGCCAGCTGTCAGACGCCGGGCAAGGGGGTGACAGTCAGACATTGGCTTCTTACGCTCAAACATGGCCTTCACAGAAACTTGGCTGGTGGCAGATGACTGGGAATGGGAACAGGTGGTCAAGGTGGAAGGCGGAGTGGAGGGTGGTTCAGACGGGTCAAGGAGAGCAGAGGTAGAGCAGTAAGATGCTGGACCAGAAGGAGTGTGGCTTTTAGTTTGCCTGTTGCCTTTGAGGTGTTGCTCCCAAAGTGCTTTGTGCTTGCCGCTCATGTGCCTTCGCATAGAAGTTGTACCTATGTGGCTGTTGGGCTTACCAAGGCTCAGTTTCTGACTGCACTCATTGCAAATTACAATGCTTTTGTCAGAGGCACACACATTAAAAAAATCCCACACTGCTGACTTTTTGGAAGTGTGCGATCTGGCGGTAACAGTAGAAGTTGGCGGAGTTTGCGGTATTGGCGGCAATGGCGGGTGCGTTGGCCGGCTGAACACAGGTGCCGATACATGTTGTTGCCCTACTGATCCCTGCGAGCTGTCCTCCCTGCTTCTTCTAAGTCTTATTCTCCTACTGCCTCTCTGACTCTCCGTCTCTCCATCTGAACTACCCTCCTCTTGCTCTCTTCTACTAGGCACCCACAAAACATCAATCTCCTCATCATCATTCTCCTCAGATGCATCAATTTCTTCTGACACATCACAGAAGGAAGCAGCAGCGGGGACCTCCTCCTCATCACTCATTATGTCCATCTCTATCGTGTTCTCTGCCAGAATTAAATCTGGTGTAAGGTCCTCATCTCCTTCATCTTCTTCTGGCAATAATGGTTGCGCATTACTCAGTTCAAGAAACTCATTGGAAAATAACTCCTCTGACCCCAGTGAAGAAGGGGCACCGGTGGTGGAGGAAGTGTTACGTGGGGTGGCCATAGCAGTGGAGGATGAGGAGGATGTTGTGGTAAAGTTAGAAACGGTAGAGGATGGGGTGTGCTGTGTAAGCCAGTCAACTACCTCTTCAGCATTTTGGGAGTTCAGGGTCATTGGCTTTTTAAAACTGGGCAATTTGCTAGGGCCACAGGATTGCATAGCAGCACGGCCCCTAGCACGGCCTCTGCGTGGCGGCCTGCCTTTGCCTGGCATTATTTTTAAAAAAAACAACAACAACAACAAAAACTCAGTTGGTTTTTCTGGAAACGATAATACACACAGCTAGATGGCGGGTTGAAGAAAACACTGTGCAAATAATGCCTACAAAGTCAACGTATACACTACTACAGCGGTGGATACGGATTACGTAAAATATATGAATGCTGCTTGAAAAAAAGTAACTCAAGTGGTTTTTCTAGAGACGATAATATTATCAATATTTAGACAAAATGTAAACAAGGTCACACAGCTCGATGGCGGGTTGAAGAAAACACTGTGCAAATAATGCCTACAAGGTCAACGTATACACTACTACAGCGGTGGATACGGATTACGTAAAATATATGAATGCTGCTTGAAAAAAAGTAACTCAAGTGGTTTTTCTAGAGACGATAATATTATCAATATTTAGACAAAATGTGAACAAGGTCACACAGCTCGATGGCGGGTTGAAGAAAACACTGTGCAAATAATGCCTACAAGGTCAACGTATACACTACTACAGCGGTGGATACGGATTACGTAAAATATATTATGGCTGCTTGAAAAAAGTGACTCCGGTGTTTTTTCTGGAGACGGTAATATTATGGATATTTAGACAGAATGGGAACAAGGTCACACAGCTCGATGGCGGGTTGAAGAAAACAGTGTGCAAATAATGCCTACAAGGCCAACGTATACACTACTACAGCGGTGGATACGGATTACGTAAAATATATGAATGCTGCTTGAAAAAAGTGACTCCGGTGTTTTTTCTGGAGACGGTAATATTATGGATATTTAGACAGAATGGGAACAAGGTCACACAGCTCGATGGCGGGTTGAAGAAAACAGTGTGCAAATAATGCCTACAAGGCCAACGTATACACTACTACAGCGGTGGATACGGATTACGTAAAATATATGAATGCTGCTTGAAAAAAGTGACTCCGGTGTTTTTTCTGGAGACGGTAATATTATGGATATTTAGACAGAATGGGAACAAGGTCACACAGCTCGATGGCGGGTTGAAGAAAACAGTGTGCAAATAATGCCTACAGGGCAAATAATGCCTAAAAGGTCAACTTATACACTACTACAGCGGTAGTAAAATAAAAAAAAGTAAAATAAAAAAAAAATGAATATTAAAAAAAAAAATTAAAGTTGGTGCTGCTGAACTACTAGGAGCAGCAGATTAGCACACCAGTCCCACTCCCCAACACTGCTAGACTAATAGCACTGGGCTCTTATAGTAGTAGTAGTAGTAGTAGTAGTAAAACAACAAAAAAATAAATAAAAGCAGTCCTTACAAGGACTACTGTTATTGCAGCAGTCAGCAGATGAGATCAGAAGCAGGACAGCTGCCCACTGCAGCTACATACAGAGCACTGCAGTAGAAGGTAGATTACTAGCCAGCAAAGCTACCTAAGCTAAAATGTCCCTCAAACCCCTGCAGACTTCTGTCCCTCCAATAACAGAGCAGTATCAAAACGATTACTAGCCAGCAAACTTTCAACTGTCCCTGAAATCACTAACAGGCAGCAGCTCTCTCCCTACACTATCTCTTCAGCACACACAGGCAGAGTGAAAAAACGCTGCAGGGCTTCGGTTTTTATAGGGAAGGGGAGTGGTCCAGGGGAGAGCTTCCTGATTGGCTGCCATGTACCTGCTGGTCTGGGGTGAGAGGGCAAAAAAAAGCGCCAACAATGGCGAACCCAAAATGGCGAACGTCGCGCGACGTTCGCGAACTTCCGGCGAGCGCGAACACCCGATGTTCGCGCGAACAAGTTCGCCGGCGAACAGTTCGCGACATCTCTAATCCAGAAGAAGATTCTGAACTGTTACAATTTGCTACAATTAGTAGATACAATTAGTTAAAGCATTTCTTAACAGTATATGAGAAATATTAGCAAACATCCGTTTGGCTACTTTTGCTTACACACAAATGTTGTGTTGATGGTTGAATCAGGTTTTTTTCTCAACTTCAGCTACTATTATATTGTGTTACTTTGAAACTGCAAGTAAAAAGGTAGCTACTGTTTTTTGCAAGGGGACAACAATATATCTGAATTATACTATTATTAAATAGACAAAAATCCTCCCTGTGTGCTCAGACAGGTGAATTACAACTTTTGCCAAAGGTTATAATATGGTGTTGAATCAGCTGTTTTCCTGCCAGTGGAAAATCCAGGTGAAAAAACTGTTGATGTAACATTATACTTAGCCTACCCAAACAAATAAATCACCCTCCGCCTATGAGACCCAATCAGGAGTTATGGAGTTAACAGGAGCCAGAGATGCAAAACTGTAATCCAAGGAAACAGGCAAGGAGATCCAGCCAAGAGTCAAAGGGTTAACAGGAGCCAGAGATGCAAAACTGTAATCCAAGGAAAAAGGCAAGGAGATCCAGCCAGTAGTCGAGGGGTTAACAGGAGCCAGAGAAGCAGGAGCAACTCAATTCGGTTACACCAATACTGTACACTCTGCCCAAAATTCACAAGAACTTGGACTGACCCCCTGGACACCCTATTGTGGCAGGTGTACAGTCGGTCTTTAACCCGATTGCTGTGTTCTTGGATAAGGTGCTACGTCCATATGTTGAAAAACAAAAATCTTTTATTTTGGATACATCCCATTTTCTGGTGGTGTTCTGATGGTGTTGATGCTGTAACACAGTGTCTCAATAATGATCCTTGCTGGGATGGGGCACAAAAACGTTTGATTACAACATGATACAGATTATCCTTGAGAAAAACCTAACAAATAGGCTGGACGAGATGGAGAATAAATTTGGCACAAAGAGGTTAAACGAGAAAAGCATTGGTAAAATATAAAGGTGAATTACTATCTTGTACTGATAAAAGGAGTTCCAGGCCTAAAATGGGTTAAAGAGTGTCCTTTACCAGTAATTACAGTATCTTATCCAAACAAACTGGGGATATAGTAAGAAAGCATTGGAACATTTTAAAAGTAGAATATCCGAGTGTTACAGTATTGCAAAACCCCCCCTTTTATCATAGAAAAGAGCACAATCATTGAGAGATAGATTAGTAAGAGCGGATGTGGGACCAAGAAAAATATCTTGACAAAGTACATTATGTAGTACAAAAAATGCCACCTTCCCATGCCTGTTGTGTCGGCATTGTAATAGCTGTGTCAAAGGTGATACAATATATCATCCTCATAAAGGAAATAGAATTCAAATAAAAGGGTATCACACATGTCTATCTATGTGGTATATGCCATAAAATGTCTGTGTGGCTTGATGTATATAGGCCAGACATCAAGGCAAATTAAAGATAGAATCGGGGAGCACAAATCCAGCATTAGAAGGAATGTGAGGGAAAACCCGGTAGCAAGTCATTTCGTAGATACAGGACATACAGTGGCTCAACTAAGATTTCAAATATTGCAACAGAGAAGAGGTGGTGATAGGGTAAAACAACTCTTAAAATATGAGGCCAGATGGATAAGAAGGTTGGGAACCTTGACACCTGGAGGTCTAAACAAATAGTATGAATTAAATCCCCTGTTATGATAATAATACTGTTTTGGCATCTGTACAATAATCTTTTTTTAAATTGATTTTAATAACGCCTTTGTTTGTTTTATTCCTTAGTGGTCATCATGAACGAGCTAATGCAAATGGAGCTTAAGAAGTTAAGTCAGCTCCCCTTTTTTTTGTTTAATATATAGTAATGTAATTGATTATGCAGAAACATTGATGTAACCCGGGTCCATGAATTTTGTAAAATTGTGATATAACCACTAGAGGGCTTTATACTCATGTTGTATGTAAGGAAGTAGTTGGTAATCTTGTGCATACTTTGTCAGCTTGAAAAAGGACCATTGCAGGTCCGAAACGTTGCTGCTGAGCCATATGTAAGAAAATAAAGGCAGTTTTATTATAATTGGGTGAGATGTAATCGCTTTGTATGATGTTTGGAAAATCATGTGAAGGTGAACACATGATGTGACGTGCACCCCATTAAAGGAAAAGGAATCACTGAGGAGCTGGGACAACAAGGAATTTTTGTAAAGCAGGAGCAGGCTGTGAATGACAGCAGAGGGAATGGGCCTGAAGAGGAGAAACCACACACGAGCAGTGAGAAGGAGAAACCAAGGCAGAGGAGGGAGGAACCGCAGGAAGACAGAAGGCAGGACCAGAACAGAAGAGGATCTTCAATAACTGCGCAACTTCCCCAGTGCGCAAGGTAAATTTATACCCTGCTGGGGAAGGGGGCATGGCCAAAATCAGACCCGGGGCCCCAGGTCATTACAGGAAGTCACAATTAAAATTTTAAAAAAATGAACATGTAGAAAAGTCTTATAAAGAACTTATAGTTTTAAAAGGGCAAAAAAAAAATTTCCATTACTTCTGGGCCTTTATTCCAAAGCGCCTGTCTAATCTTCTAGCTACTTTGATCTCTTTTTAAACTTCCTTCATTCAGTATCTCCCTTTAGTTTCATGCGTTCTTCTAAAAAACATATTTCTAATCATGTCTTTACAGAATCTTGAAGTTTACCAGACTTTGTAAAAAGGATACAGATACAGGAAGATCTGTGCATATATCCACAGCCTGGAGCACCAGAGCTGTAGTTAAGCATAAGGGGACCTTAAAGGGGTGGTTCACCTTTAAGGTAACTTTTAGTATGTTACAGAATGGCCAATTCTAAGCAACTTTTAAATTGGTTTTTATTATTTATTTTATATAGATCTATAGTTATAGTTATTTGCCAGTTTTCAAATGGGCGTTTCTGACCCCTTCTAAAAAGAAAATGCTCTGTAAGGCTACAAATGTATTGTTATTGCTACTTGGTATTCTTTCTCTCTACATCATACTATAAGTTATCTCAAAGGTGAACAACCCCTTTAACAGAGAGAGGAAGCAGGAAGGCTGTTTGTGTTACACGGGAAGCACAGACAGCCTGAAAGCAAGTAAAGGAAGTAAGGGTTTTACTTCTAGGTTATTTTGGTCCACACAGGGACCTTTCTCAAAGGTCCCTGTGTCAACTACGTCAAAGTCATCCCATATCTGGCCAGTCCTATGCTTAATTTTTTTCATGGGATGACTTTGACGTAGTTGGCCAGCTTAAATATATTGCAATATATGGACAAACAATCCCTGTTTTGTTTAAAGGGTAAGGCATTTTTTAGTAGCAGTATGCACAAAATATCGCTGTCTTAAATATATTGATAATGGGTTGAGTGCAGAGGACTCTTGTATTTGTCTATATGTATTTTGTGGTCACAGCCTCATTGCACCCCCGCCTAATGGTTTTAAAAAATAGTGGTGAGCACAACTTTCCCTTGTTTGTTATAGTTTATACAGGAGCAGTGACCAGCTCCATGTTGTAGCTCCCACCCTTCCCAGCTATAGTCAGGTGATCCCACTGGTGTCTAATAAAAGGGCAGCAAAGTATGGAGGTTTACTTTGAAAGCAGCAAGTAAGTTGCAGGTAAAACCTAGTCCCTTTGTAATATGTATAATGAAGCAATAGAATTCTTAATGAATCAGATAAAATTGAGCATAGGACTGGCCAGATATGGGATGACTTTGACGTAGTTGGCCAGCTTAAATATATTGCAATATATGGACAAACAATCCCTGTTTTGTTTAAAGGGTAAGGCATTTTTCAGTAGCAGTATGCACAAAATGTCGCTGTCTTAAATATATTGATAATGGGTTGAGTGCAGAGGACTCTTGTATTTGACTATATGTATTTTGTGGTCACAGCCTCATTGCACCCCCGCCTAATGGTTTTAAAAAATAGTGGTGAGCACAACTTTCCCTTGTTATATATATATATATATATATATATATATATATATATATATATATATATATATATATATATATATATATATATATATATATAAACATGGAGGAGCACAACCTAAACTTGCCTGGGTGCTGGTAAATAAGGTAAATAAAGTAACATAGTACCGCACTCAACGGGAATACTGATTTATTGAAAAATGTGACGTTTCGAACACCAACTGTGTTCTTTCTCAAGGATATACAGTATGTACAGAAGGAAGCTAAGTGGATGCGAACTCTGGACACAGTGGCCCCAAGAGGTCTAAATGAAATGTACTCTTTGGCAAGCTTTATTTAATCTGTAATTTACAGTAAATTATTGGTCTAATGGATGGTGAAGCTGGAATGCCCACTTAGCTCTGTTGGATTGGCACACCTTTGATGGGGTGGTAGTAAATGACATTAATGGGTATATATGGACTACCACAGTCTATATGGACATTTACTTAATCCTGCCAGTGTTTAGTTTTGCGGTTTTTATCCCCTATTTCTCCTCTTTTTCTACAATGTGTCTAGATATATTGACTTAGATGGTAATATTAAGGGGCACATTTACAAAGCTCGAGTGAAGGATTCGAATAAAAAAAAACTTCGAATTTCGAAGTGTTTTTTTGGCTACTTCGACCATCGAATGGGCTAGTTCGACCTTCGACTACGACTTTGACTACGAATCGAACGATTCGAACTAAAAATCGTTCAACTATTCGACCGTTCGATAATCGAAGTACTGTCTCTTTAAGAAAAACTTCGACCCCCTAGTTCGGCAGCTAAAAGCTACCGAACTCAATGTTAGCCTATGGGGAAGGTCCCCATAGGCTTGCCTGCGTTTTTTTGATCGAAGGATATTCCTTCGATCGTTGGATTAAAATCCTTTGAATCGTTCGATTCGAAGGATTTAATCGTTCGATCGAACGAATAATCCTTCGATCGCAGGATTAGCGCTAAATCGTTCGACTTCGATATTCGAAGTCGAACGATTTTAGTTCCTGGTCGAATATCGAGGGTTAATTAACCCTCGATATTCGACCCTTAGTAAATGTGCCCCTAAGAGTTGTATTTTGTTGCATTTTCTAAGATCTTGCTGGCAAGGTTGATTGCTCAATAGATAAGTTTTTGATACATTTCTATGAGACACTGTGGATGTCAATGTGTGTGTTTTTAAGAAAAGTTCACTAGATAAAATCTTTTTAAAATTTTTTACACATTTTTGTATGTATAATTATATGTATTTATAGATTCTCACTTGATGGCCGAACACACAGATTTTGGATAGAGGCCTAGAAATTAGAATCACAGTATATATTTGAGATGAGCACTGTCACTTTAAAAATGCACTTTTGAATATATGAATGGTTCACACATATGTGGAATTGTAATGAGGGATTGACTCTGATTGGTTGAGGGGATGATATAATGATGTACCACACTTCCTGTCATTATCCTGACGACGGCTCCAGGTGAGCCGAAACGCGTTGATACACCATGCACCAATAAATAATGTTTTGATACACGCTGGATGGCGTTCACTGTGAGTGCTTTCATGGACTGTGAATAATATATATATATATATATAAACACGGAGGAGCACAACCTAAACTTGTTAGCAACTTGCCTGGGTGCTGGTAAATAAGGTAAAAAATAGTAACATAGTACCGCACTCAACGGGAATACTTGTGAAAAAAAGATTTATTGAAAATTTTTTACCGTTCGAACACCAACTGTGCTCTTTCTCAAGGATATACAGTATATATATATATATATATATATATATATATATATATATATATATATATATATATATATATATATATATATATATATATATAAAAATATCTATATATAGATATATAGATATATATATATATATATATATATATATATATATATATATAGATATAGATATAGATATACAGTATATATATATATATATATATATATATATATATATATATTACTTGTGAAAAAAAGATTTATTGAAAAATTTTTACCGTTCGAACACCAACTGTGCTCTTTCTCAAGGATATACAGTATATATATATATATATATATATATATCTATATATAGATATATATATATATAGATATATATATATATAGATATACAGTATATATATATATATAGATATACAGTATATATATAGAGAGATAGATAGATAGATAGAGAGATAGATATACAGTATATATATATATATATATATATATATATATATATATATATATATATATATATATATATATATATATATATATATATACTCTAAAAGGACAACTGATTTTAATTACATGCAGTTTTATCTATCAACAACCCACTATTAAAAACATATCTGTTATCCCTGTTCCCCTTCAATAGTTTGGTTGATATAGATTTTTTAGAAGAGCCCACATGTAAATATGTAAGACTCTCATGCATGTCACCTCTCATGTTCCTCTGCTTAGATAATGGTTTCATCAATCAGGGAAGATGTTAATTAGCTGCACTCTCAGGTTGATTGCTCTCAACTTTAAGATGGGTACACAGAGACAAACAAGTAACTGCTTGATTGCAAAGACACATTTAAGCTTGCTGAGAAATGTTAAATGGGAATTCCATGAAAAGAAATATCCACCTAGTTTTATACGGCTAAAAAACAGAAAACAGAAAGTTGATGTCCTAAGGCAAAACTTTTTGGTTTGTGTATAATATACATTTTTTTTTTGTTTGCTCTAAAAAGCAGGTCTGCCCATCAAATATTCTCTCTTAGAAGCAACATATTCTTAAATGCATTAGTCTACAAAATATTAGGCAATTATTGTTGAAAGTTGAAGCGAACATGAAGAGGAAATTCTACTGGAATTAAGAATTAAGAACTAACACAGAGTGCCTTTTTCTCTGTCTGTCTCTGCCAGTTTGTCACTTTCCATCTTTGTATCATCTACTTACAGGATATTAGATATTACACATATCTAATTACAGGAACTATTAAAAAAATGCTCTTATTTTGATTGAAAAGAAAACAGTAATGAAATGAATAATAGTATAAAAAATAATTCATATTTAATAATAAAATAATAATTAGTAAAATAGTTAATTATAATATTATTGTTATCCCATCTTTTCTATTCTCAAGCCCTACCTTTTTGCAACTGTAGTTCTATTTTTCAGATTTTTTAAAATTGTAATACCTGAATTAAATTCTTGCATCAATTGCTTGGTATACTTTTGGAAGTCACTTTATTCTCCGATGTGACCCAGGTTGTAAGCAGCTCTGAATTTATGAACTGTGATGCTACATAATACCGGTTATTTATCAAAGGTTGAATTTTAGAGTTATCTGATTTTTTTTTAAACTCTAATAAATTCGAATGTGCTCACAACTCGAATGGGAGGTTATTTATAAAAAAAAAACTCAAATGGCTTACATTTAATCAAATAGGAACGGCCTGAAAATTTGAATCGAATTTGAATTGAATCGAGTTTTTCTCCGAAAAATAATTCGCATTTCAGGAAGGCTATTGACATCTCTGAAAGGTTCACTAGACCTCTGCCATTGACTTTTACATGAACTTGTGAGGTTTTAGGTAGCGAAGTATTGAATTAGAGTTGTTTCCAGGGTCCAGGTGTGATAAATCTCACATTCGAAATTAGGATTCGAGTTGGTGGTTTTAAATTTGAAATTGTGAGTTTTGACCAAAAAACGTAGAAAATACAAAAGGAACGATATGAACGTTCACTAAATTTGTGGTTTCTGCTTTTGTCCTGTTCTTATTTTATTGCTGGCCATGCACCAAATCCTCTTGTTTTTAGACTCCTATCAGAACCACTTGCACAATTTGGATAACATAGTTATAAAAAAAATTATGCTTGGAAAGGGTGCACCTATACCTATATATAGTTACTTTAATACTTAATTCTATTATGTTTTGTAACACTGTACAAAAATGCCTTCTTGGCTTTGATAAGTAATGCAGCACAAACATCCATATACAGTGGTTTTGGACTACAACTCCCCATGATTTAACTCTTGATTATATGTTAACGCATGATATGAGCTTAATCCAGCAATATATGGGGAACGAAGCACACACTTTCAATGTGATTAACTCCTCCAAAGCTGATGTAAATTGTATGTTAAGATCATTAGAATTATGGTAGGACATCACCTTCAAAAATTGTAATAATCAAATAGTAATATAATTGCTTAATCATATAATGAAATATTATAAAATCTTCAAATATGTGGACCTTTTACCAACCTAAGCAGAGAAATGTATAGGAAGGTGCAAACTTTGTGTCCTTGTCCCCCAGATCTTGGAGGAAAACCAATAACAAGAAACCCTGCATCTATGTAGTTACATAGTTAGATCAGGTTGAAAAAAAAACTAAAGTTAAGTTCAACCCCTCCAAATGAAACCTAGCAGCCATACATACACACACTGACCCCTCCATACACTCACATACACTATATATACTCATACACTAACTATAGATTTAAGTATCACAATAGCCTTGGATATTATGCTTATCCAAGAAATCATCCAAGCCCCTCTTAAAGGCATAAGCAGATCCAACCATCACAACATCACAACACACCTCACTGTCCTGACTGTGAAGAACCACATACGTTGCTTCAAATGAAAGTTCTTTTCTTCTAGTCTGAAGGGGTGGCACCTGGAGTCGTGTTCTAGAATATATTTAGTCCAGAGAGAAGAGTTCCAGAGAGAAATTACTATACTGATTAAAATAGCGTTATACAGTTTGACCTAAAGCCCCTCCTGATGGTGGGTTAAGAAATAAACAGAAAACAACAACAATACTTGTCACATAAAAAGCTTATTGTCTTACAAAACCATTTACAATTTGAAACAGGACCAATATGTTATATAAGTGCATACCCTCTGTCTCAGCAGCTTTAATAAAGCATTTATCAGCTATGATAGATTTCTAGTAAGAGAACCATTTAACAATGTCTAGACTACCAACACGAGAGGGGTAGGTTTCAGTACATTTGGAAGATAGTGTTATATGTATAATGCAATGATCCAGTAATAAGAATCAAGCAACATACAGTAGTTACTTCAGATACAGTGCTGATTACTTCAATCGCGAGTGAAATAATTGTGGTGCTTTATTTAAGGGTAGCGTTTGAAATAATAATTGATGATAAGTATCTCCATCATACATTTACTTAAGCATCTCAACTTGCAAATTCTTGGCTTTTAATGCAGCAATAGACCCTTTCTTTACCCCATCATGTGACAAGTTTTTTCTATATTTGTCATGACCTTACGCTATGGCAGGTTGCAAGAACAGGGCTGCTGCGCCCCTGCCGGAACTGCACTGTACACCTCATGCTGGATTTGTAATCTCACTTTACTTGCATCAGGTAATGTGTAAATGAAGCCCTTTGTTCCGTATGGGACTGCATGCACAAGTGTAGGAAAGTTTTAAAAAATAATTAAATGCAGCATTTCAAGAAATTTCTCCGGCCCTTTTGGTGTTACTTGACTGTTATTCTACTCTGGAAAACCAAAATATAGTACAGCCAGGTGTTGATGTTAGTGGAACAGTTGCTAAAAAACTTCTGCATTGTAAATAAGGAACCGCTGTATTGTTTGGTTTTACAAATAGTTTTTAAACCTACATTCATTCAACAAAAAATGTGTAACGTGGATACTATTAACAACATAAATCAATATGAGAAAAACACTTCCATCTATGGTTTAAGGTTTTACCATAATTTGTTATAATCAGTCATTGTACCACAACAATGTATAGCAAAATAAATCTTGCTTCCCAGAATGGTTAAATACAAAGCACTGCAGTCATTTTTCTAATACATTGTCTGAAATACACAGGAATTATTATACAATGCAAGCACAGAACACTGCACAATAGGAGAAGAGCTCCTTTTGTGATAAAATGAATGGAATCAGGAAGGTTAGGAGGGCTGATTAATGTCTCTAAGTCCCAATGGAGCTTTTCTCCAAAAACATGGAGAGGTTTATTTGTGCTGCAGGAATCAGTACATTTGACACATCCTTTTTTATTTTGATTTTTTTTTTGAGGGATGTAAGGAACATGCAGGGAATGGTACAAAAAACTAACCCATTCTGTCATTTGAACTTTAGCCCCTGTCCTGCATGTAGGTCTCTGCACCCTTGATGAATACAGTGCTGCCTACATTCAGCTAAAGGGTGGGAGGTGGCACAGAGGTGTCCTGATGGCAGTTCACTCAGTAAACATTTTTATTTGGCATGAGGTTCAGAGTGCACTCATGTCCCAAATTGAAGTGCTTTTGAGTCTAGGGGGAGAAACAGGTGCTCTAAACATAACAGATTTGGTATTGTCCAGATTAATACAGTATCCCCCTAAATGCAATGTGCTAATTTGCCTGCCTTTATTTATATTTAATTTCCAACAATTTTTATTGACAAAAGGATAAACATTACAATCCTGTACAATGAGCGAAAGCAGCTCAGTAGGTACACAATGCAAATCACAATAAGTAGCACATGAGTCTGCAGCTGATGTAAATTTATGCAGATGTCATAAAAGTTACACTGTTATCCAAAGTCATTCACAAGAACCAAAAACAAAAACATAAAAAAAAGAGAGAAAGAGAAAAAGAAGAAAAAAAAAAAAAAAAAAAAAAACTGACCCCATTGACTAAATGGAACAAACGTCCATCGAATTCTCTCACCTGTAGAGCATGAAACAACAAGTAACAGAACAGGCATCAAGATAGAGCTGGTTCGTCAGCCCGATATGCTAAACAGAAGTCAAAAAATCCTCTGAAAAGGAACTATTGTTCCAAGGAGACCACTTATCATAATATAAATGTAAAGATTGCTTATTTTTTGCAACATAATATTCCAATTTACAGGATTCATTCATTTCCCCAATAAACTCTTTAATATCCGGCGAGCATGGTGATTTCCAATTTCTTGCAATAATTAGGCGGGCCGTTGCCAGTATGTGAGTCATCAAACGTTTAGCCTTCCATGGGACATTGTCCAATCCGAGGTTCAAAAGTGCCAACTGCGGTGAAAGGGTTATTGGTACATTCACAATCAGTGTAAAAATATCAAATACATATTGCCAAAACTGTAAAATTTTTGGGCAATTCCACCATATATGTAGGAATGAACCCACACATCCACATTTTCTCCAGCATACATTAGTTGCAGTATTAGGATAGATAGCGAACAACCTGGTCGGAACCAAATGCCACCTGTACATTAGTTTAATACTAGTTTCCAGCAATCGAACTGACTGCGTGGTCGAGGTTAACAAAAGAAAAGCGGTATTCCAATCACTATAGTCAATTGGGGATTTCAGATCTATTTCCCATTTTGATTGATATAGGTCTGGAGTCTGAGAATTTGCCTCCATCAAAGTTAAATAGTATTGTGAAATCCGAGCTTGTTTGACAAGCATTTGAGTTAATTTAAATTGCGTCGAAGACAATTGCTTAATCTTATCAATCGAATGGGATCTCAAGTAACTATTAATTTGCAAATAGACAAAAAATGTCGTTATGGGAAAACCAAACCGCAATTGCAATTGGCCAAAAGATTGAAAAACCGTTTGATGAAAAAGATCTTCAAACTTTGTTAACCCCGACCTGATCCAAGGCAATAAATCAATCTGTGGAATAACATGTCGAAATGCATCAATAGGATAGAATGGATGTAATCCTACTGTTAAGTTATCTGAATATTGGATTACGTCCCATACTTTAAAAGTGGTACTTGTTGTTGGGAAGAGTTTCACAGTCTTCGGACGGAGTCTAGGATGCGTCCATATCAAATATGAAGTTTGTCCAAATGGATATTTGGAAATAGCTATCTCCTGTTGGACCCATTGGGGTTGGTTATCAAAATCCAAAAACCTCTGGAGATAGTTTAAATGCGTTGCTTGATAATATGCTTTGATTTGTGGGAAACCTAGGCCCCCTCTTGTTTTATGTTTCATTAAAACCTTAACAGATGTCCTAGGCCTAGAGTTTTTCCAAACAAATTTTACGAATAAGGCCTGTATGGCCTGAAAAAATTTACTGGGGAGCCTAATGGGAATGGTCCGAAATAGGTAAAGAAGCTTTGGAAATACATGAGCCTTAATAGCAGCAATTCTACCTAGCCAAGAGATGTCTTTATACATCCAATCCTCTAAAAGTTTGCGAAAATTACTAATTAGGGGGGCGAAATTCTGTTTATACAATTCTTTAACAGACATAGCTAACTTAATACCGAGATATTTTATCGACGTTCGTTGCCATTCAAACATATACTGCGATTTTAGCTGTAAAAGATTCACAGTGTCAATCCAGATGGGAAGAGCCTCTGTTTTAGAAGTATTAATTTTATAGTATGAAACCCGAGAGAACTGAGAAAGCACCTCAAAAAGGATTGGGATCGATTTGTCAGGATTCGATAGGGAAACTATAACATCATCTGCGAATAGCGAGATCTTGTATTCTTGCTGTCCTATTTTATAACCTGTTATCAAGGGCGTAGATCGAATCATTTCCGCCAAGGGCTCCATTAACAGAGCAAAAATCAGCGGAGACAAAGGGCATCCTTGTCTAGTTCCGTTTGTCAATCGAAAATACGAAGAGTAATACCCATTAGCACATATTCTAGCAGACGGATTGTTGTAAAGTGCTAATATACTATCTAATGAGAGACCAGAGAAACCAAATTTCACTAAGACTGCTTTTAAAAAGGGCCAGGCTATCCGATCAAAAGCTTTCTCCGCATCCAGTGAAAGCAAGAGACATGGAGATTTGTATAAATTGGCATGAAGTGCTACATTAATTAGTTTTCTAGTATTGTCTGGGGCTTCCCTACTTGCCACAAAGCCTACTTGATCATTATGAATCAGAGTTTTAATAATAGGATTAAGCCTAAGTGCCAGAATCTTTGCATAAATTTTTATATCTGAGTTAAGTAACGAAATTGGTCGATAGTTTGCTACCAAATTAGGGTCCTTACCAGATTTCGGAATAGTAGTTATGGTGGCCTGAAAAAGTTCCTCCCTCTGAGTAGTTTGGGATGCCAAATTATTAAAAAGGGACAATAGCAGGGGGCTAATACTCTGGGCCATTGATTTATAGAAGTTGTTGGAAAACCCATCCGGTCCAGGTGCTTTATTCAGTTTAAGCGTTTTAATAGTTGCCAAAATCTCCTCATTTGTTATTGGCCGGTTTAAAGAAGCTAGTTGGTCCCCTGATAGTGTAGGCAGGTTTAAAGAGGCTAAAAATGTGTCTCTCTCCAGTGGGGTAGGTTGTTGCACGTCTTTGTTTTTATCAAGGTTATATAATTTTGAGTAAAAAATCCCAAATTCAGTTGCTATTTGGTGAGGATTAGTAAGAATTTTCCCGTCAGACGTTTTAATTTGGAATATCCTAGCTTTAGCTTTAGCTTCTTTCAATTTGTGCGATAATAACTTCCCAGCTTTATTACCCTGAGCATAATATCTTTGTTTGAGCATGAGATTCTGGAAAGTAACCCTTTCTAATTGAATCAAGTGAATTTGCTTTTTTAGAGCTGATACCTTTTGGGAGCCTGCCTCGGTTGGAGCTTTCTTCAAATTATCCATTTCCTGAATTAATTGCAGGTTCAAATCTAACAAGGTTTTAGTTCTCTTTTTGTTTAATCTAGAGGTCAGAGCAATAATATGCCCTCTCAAAAATGCTTTGTACGTACACCAAACCGTATCAGGCTTGACATCTGGGGTAACATTAAATTCTCTAAATTCAGACGTAAGATTAATAAGATGATCAAGATGCTCACCATGCGCGAGAACCGAGTTATTTAGCTTCCAAGCAGGAATCGGAACCGAGCAAGAGTTCATCCTAATCATCATACCAACCGAGGCATGGTCCGACCAGGGAACTACCCCAATATATGTTTTCTTAATCAATTGCAACAGAGATTTGTCTGTCAAAATATAGTCAATACGTGAATGTGATAAATGAGCTGTTGAAAAATAAGTATAGTCACGTTCAGTTGGGTGCCATGCTCTCCATGTATCATACAGATCATATCGTTTCAAAGAATGTTGAAAGGTCCTGGCTAAATTAATAGAAGTTCGCATAGAAGGTCCCTGTAGAACCGGCAATTTATCTAAGTAAGGGTCTATGACCATATTGAAGTCACCCACTAAAATGTAATTTTGTTTGTTGCCTTCACCCACCTGCGCACGAGACAGCAACTTGTTAAGAAATTTAGTTTGATGTGTATTGGGAGCATAAAGATTAATTATAGTGTAATTTTTACAAGCAATCTCACATCTAAGAATTATGTATCTCCCATGAGTATCCGCAATATAATGCACATTTTCAATTTGTAAGGAACTTTTAATTAAAATAGCCACACCATTTTTCTTAACCGGGGCATTTGCGTAAAATACCTCCTTGTAGTAAGAATTTTGCAAAGATGGATGAGAGCCCACTTTAAAATGCGTCTCCTGCAAACATAATATATCAATTTTAGAATTTCTGGCCCATTCCAAAACAGTTTTCCTTTTAACTGGGTTGTTAAGACCTTTGACATTCACCGAAAGGACATGTAAATACATAATTATCAAAATTAGTATGCACTAATATAAGCTGCTTGGACATTGCAACAGGTATACAGGAGATATAAAAGAAAATATTGAGATCAGAACATATGTAATCACACTGCTGAGGTATCTGTAGAATGGTGGTCAGCATCAAAAAAAAGAGAAAAAAACAATAATGCAGGAAAAAACATAAGATAAGTAAGGAAAAAAAACATCAGGAAAAAGACAATAAAAAACCACACAAAAATAGATAAAAAGAAAAATCAAAAATACCCATAGGCAGCACTGAGAGCTTGCCAGGGTGATATGAGCAGTAAAAACCGTACTGCAACTGATAGCCGCACTATCCAGCCATTGGGGGGGAAAAAACAAGATCGCCCGACTAGCGACCCCTATATAGAGAAAAAAAACAATAACCAGCTGGAGCGCAAAAACGGACATTTGCCAAAAGTGGAACTGGAATTTGCAGGTGCAAAGAGAAAAGTAAATGCAGTGATAAGCAAACTCTCTTCCCGTCTTCAAGCTGTATCAGAACGCTGGGGTTGCTTTTCTTTGCGTGGAGAAACCGTAGACCAATCTAGAGGGCGCTTCTTTGGGATCTTCGAAGTGGTAGTATCCATTAACGTATCTGGCAGCCCCCATTGTGTCATAGCAGACATCGCTGCCTTAGGAGTAGAAAATGTAGATTGCGTTCCATCTCTAAAAACAATTAAACGCACCGGAAAACCCCACTTATAGAGAGTACCCTGTTTCCGCAGAGTCTCTGTAACTGAGGCGAATTCTCTCCTACGAGCTAAAGTATGAGCTGAGAGATCTGCATATACATGCACATTTTTGTATTGCTCTGGGATCTGCGTAGCGTCCTTAAAGGCCTGCAGGAATAAGCCTTTAGTCTTGAAAAAGTGGAACCGAGCAATGGCGTCACGTGGTACATCCATTGGAAGATTTTTAGGTTTAGGGATCCTATGAATCCTATCTACTTCCAGCTCAATAAAATCCAATTGTGGCAAGAGAACCTCCAACATTTTGTGAAAGTATTCATCCAATTCCCCTAGAGAAATCACTTCAGGAATTCCTCGAATTCGGACATTATTACGACGTGATCGATCTTCTAGATCCGCCATTTTGTCCTTCATAGAGATAATTTGAGTATTAAACAATTCCAAACACTCTGTGTATTGGTTTTGAGTATGACGGAGTTCGTCCACTTTATGTTCGAGTCCATCAACCCTACCACCAATGTGCTGTATATCAGAGCGCAAGGCGTCAATACTTTCTTTAAAGTCCGAATGTATTGAGATTTGCAGATCCCCTAATAAAGCTTTAAGAATGCTCACCGTGACCGGTAGAGATTCCGAGTCCGGAGCCGCAACTGAAGGCGAAGTAGCGTCTCTATTAGGGCGTTCTGCGGAGTCAGGCCGAACTGCGTCATCCGTCGGTTTGGGGATCGGAGTCTTCGATTTAGCAAGGAACGAAGTTAAGTCCATCTGTGGGTTCTTCTTACTGTTCTTAGCTGCCATTGAGCTGTATCCAATTCCAATAGGGAAGAGAGAGAGAGTTTGGGCTGTTTGTAGCAGGTTTAAGTCCAATTCCAAACACGGAGCTCCTTAGAACACGTCCGCACGCATCAACGTCCAAGCCACGCCCCCCCCTTTATTTATATTTAAATGGTCATATTCAGATGAATTGCTTTTTGCCACTAAGATAAAATACAGTATTGCCAGTATATATGTGAACAGATAGATTTAAGTTATCTTTAGAGAAACAGTAATTAAAGGGGGCTCCCATTAAAACATAGTATTAATTAGGGTACAGCTGTCTTTTGATGCATCTTTTGGCATGTTTTAGGAGATGTAAAAATATTCGAGTGACATTATTATTATGTATACTCACTGAAGGGCTTGTAACCTTTTCCGGTGACAAAACCTTAACAAAGGGGCCAGGAAAGGCTTTTTATAGGCCCTTCCCCCATACGCTTATTGCCTGAGCAAACAGGTTACACTGTGATGGGAGAAGGGTATTGCAGATTTTCTGTGAAGCTAGTCAGGGTATTCCTGTCTTAGGTATTGATTATTGGCCTTAAACCTTATTTAAATTTTAATACCTTGGTACAGATCCAGTTTTGTTCTTGACCTTGTTCTCTGAAATATCCCTGTCAAACCTATACCTGCCTGACCAATCTCCTGTCTCTCCATCTGGCATCACTGCGGCACTGCTTACTCTCTACCATACATACAGTACATACAAATGTTTATCCATTGCTCAGAAACTAGCTAATGACCATACTGTAGACAGATTGTAATTAGCAATAGCTGCCCGTTTTAAGTAAATGAGCCTTTGAAAGGAAATTAAGAAAGCAAATCATTTACAACAAGGTTAGTTTTCTATTCAAAGTAATTGA
Organism: Xenopus laevis; assembly: GCF_017654675.1. NCBI lineage: Eukaryota > Metazoa > Chordata > Amphibia > Anura > Pipidae > Xenopus > Xenopus laevis. The sequence goes on from NC_054374.1 coordinate 76,816,739, forward strand.
GGTGTTCTTTGTTCTAATTTCTGAGAACTGTAATTAAAAGAGCAATTCTCATTAATTATGATTGTGTTACCATGGGGAATTGGGCCAATTTTTCCCCCACTGCCCTAAATGCACAAACTGTTTTTTACAATACTCTTGCATTGCTGTTAACATTCATAAACTATGGATAGTGATTTTTCATAAACATAAACCCTTACATAGTTACATAGTTACATAGTTACATAGTTAAATTGGGTTGAAAAAAGACAAAGTCCATCAAGTCCAACTCCTCCAAATAAAAACCCAGCATCCATACACACACCCCTCCATACATAAATTCTATATACCCATACCTATACTAACTATAGAGTTTAGTATCACAATAGCCTTTGATATTCTGTCTGTCCAAAAGATCATCCAAGCCATTCTTAAAGGCATTAACTGAATCAGCCATCACAACATCACCCGGCAGTGCATTCCACAACCTCACTGTCCTGACTGTGAAGAACCCCCTACGTTGCTTCAAATGAAAGTTCTTTTCTTCTAGTCTAAAGGGGTGGCCTCTGGTACGGTGATCCTCTTTATGGGTAAAAAGGTCCCCTGCTATTTGTCTAAAATGTCCTCTAATGTACTTGTAAAGTGTAATCATGTCCCCTCGCAAGCGCCTTTTTTCCAGAGAAAACAACCCCAACCTTGATAGTCTACCCTCATAATTTAAGTCTTCCATCTTAAGACAGAGACATTTTGTGCATACTGCTACTGAAAAATGCCTTACCCTTTAAACAAAACAGGGATTGTTTGTCCATATATTGCAATATATTTAAGCTGGCCAACTACATCAACGTCATCCCATATCTGGCCAGTCCTATGCTTAATTTTATCTGATTCATTAAGAATTCTATTGCTTCATTATACATTTTACAAAGGGACTAAGTTTTACCTGCAACTTACTACATTAATCCCTAGATCCTTCTCATTTAAGGAAACTCCCAACACACTGACATTTAGTGTATAACTTGCATTTATATTATTTTTGCCAAAGTGCATAACCTTACATTTATCAACATTGAACCTCATTTTCCAGTTTGCTGCCCAGTTTCCCAACTTAGACAAATCACTCTGCAAAGTGGCAGCATCCTGCATGGAACCTATAGTTCTGCACAAGTTAGTATCATCTGCAAAAATAGAAACAGTACTTTCAATGCCCACCTCAAGGTCATTAATAAACAAGTTGAAAAGCAAGGGACCTAGTACAGAGCCCTGCGGTACTCCGCTAACAACACTGGTCCAATTAGAAAATGTTCCATTTACCACCACTCTTTGTAGTCTATCTTCTAGCCAGTTCTCTATCCAGGTACAAATACTATGTTCCAGTCCAACATTCCTTAATTTAACCAGTAACCTTTTGTGTGGCACTGTATCAAATGCTTTAGCAAAGTCTAAGTAAATCACATCCACTGCCATCCCAGAATTGAGGTCCCTGCTTACGTTCTCATAAAAAGAAATTAAGTTAGTCTGGCAAGATCTATTACGCATAAAACCATGCTGGCACAAACTCATAGTATTATGATTATCTTCTCCTTTATTAACCCTTCAAAATGCTTTCCTACCACTGATGTCAGACTAACTGGCCGATAGTTTTGAGGCTGAGAATGGGATCCTTTTTTGAATAAAGGCACCACATTAGCAATTTGCCAGTATCTCAGCACTATGCCAGATCTCAATGAATCCTGAAAAATTAAGTAAAGAGGTTTGGCAATCACAGAGCTAAGCTTGCTAAGTACCCTGGGATGAATACCATCTGGCCCCGGACCTTTGTTTATCTTAACATGTTCTAGTCTCTTTTGAAGTTCCTTGAGCAGGAACTAAGAGGAAAACAAAAATTGTGATCTCAAATATTTGTATGCTTCATACAGAGACAGAGGTTTCTGTTTCCATTAGAATTAAAGGGGTGGTCCACCTTTAAGTTAAATTTTACTATAGCATGGCCAATTGGTCTTGATTATTTATATTTTATAATTGTTTTAATCATTTGCCTTCTTTCAGGGATCATTGACCCATCTAAAAAACAAATGCTCCATATGGCTACATATTTATTGATACTTTTCATTACTCATTGTTTTATGCAGACTCTTATTCAAATTCCAGTCTCTTATTCACATCAAGTGAGTGAAAAAAAAAAACAATTGCAAACTGTATCATAATATTACCCTCTACATCATACCAAAACTTAACTCAAAGGTAACCAAACACTTTAATGCTCATTTTAAAGTGAGTGAGTGAGCTAAATACTACTACTGCTACTGCTTTGTCACTGTGGAGTATATATAATTAAAAAGATGACACATTTCTATAAAAACTATTTGGAAAGTATCAGTATTACTCGGTAAGATAAAGCACCACCTCCTTTCAGCCCAAAAGTGCCACCTCCACCCCCCCAGTCCAGCATAACTTACCTCTGCTGAAACGCCAACATGACTAAAGGGTTCTATCATATTCTGCCAGTCACAATAGGCTGGGATTCTTTAATAGGCTAAAGTAATACAAAATGATTGCACCACCCAAGCCCAGCTTTTGTTTTACAAATGCATACTGTTGTTGCTGAGCAATCATTTCTTGCCACTGGAGAATACTTATCATCAGAATAAGAGTTTTTCCTGTTGATACAACTGATAGGAACAAATTCAATATAACACTGCCAGTGCAGAATAATTGATGGCAGTAGGTTCTATTGAACCATAATCCTCACCATAAAACCAACTTTATGCTTGCTATGCCTCTGAAAGAGCCACATTATGCACAGACAGCAATTAGGTTACTGTATATATCTACAGTATATTGGCTGACAATCTATATGTGTACTATAAATTATAGTTCTACACTGTCATAATTTAACTGGAACAAATCTGAAAATTCAGAGTTAACAATACTAGATGTTAGTTGTATAGATCTTTCTTTTGAGTTAAAAAATAAAATAAAAAAAAGTCAGCTAATTTTCTGCTTGTATTCATTCCCTATAATTTACCAGGGACAAAATTATTTCTTGTTAAATTGATAATTCAATTCGCCTACAAAAATACCCATCTACATATATAAACACATCTTATAATTATGCGCCTACACCTGTATTATAGTGCATTGCATATGTCAGTAATTTCTGCGTAATTATGTGTGATTATTACAATAACTTTCCCAGCTCCTTTAACCATATTGCAGACCTCTGATTTGTACAAAAGTTCTCAGATAACAATCTGGAGCCTCTCTCATCAGAATAATAGCTCTGTCAACAAAAACATTATGATTAATGAGATTTTGGAACAGCAAGGCGGCTGTTTCCTGAGCATTGATTCACTCTGGTGATTTACGGTGTCGTTTAAATAAGCAAGACCAATATAAAGTGTCCCATGTCCACAGCACTGTTTCTGAATAAGCTTACTAATACCTGACTAACATGGCATCTGTACAAGGCACATTATAATAAATGGCAGTCATGCATATAATCACCTGCTACATCTTTTTAAAGCTCAAAACAAGCCTTTTTTGTTCATTCTTTCATATAATGTCTGTGCAATATATAATGCAATATAAATGAAAGGATTCTTTTCCTCAGGAAAGACTTCCCTTGCATGTACATTGCTATATAACATTATGAATCCTTTATTCCAGTGTATACCCTCTCTATAGAAGGTAAGCAGTCTCACTGATAGCGACCAATGCAAGTAACAGGCAAGACTATTCACAAAAATAATACAAAATAATAAAGACAAATCCAATGTTCCCAGTGTAAAAATACATCTCAAACAAATTGTTTTACAGTTTACCTTTTTACATAAGATTCAGAAGGTCTGTGTCCAGCCACGTTGTCTTCCAGGTGGTAGGATCTAATACTGTATTTTGCCCTATGGTGACAGGTGAACAGCGTCCTGAATCCACATCACAAACAAAAGTTTTTGTAAAGAACATGGGTGATTATTTTTAGAAATGTCAGCAAGATCAATACAAGAGAATAGCATTATGGCCAGTATTGACGTAGCTAGCTTTGTGCTGTCCCAGTAGGTAAAAGTTGTTCTATTAAAATGTATATGTTTAATGCTTATATGCTTACCCATTTTTCATCTGATTTTCAAGATTTTTTAGGATTTTTGCTCAAAAATTCGCCAGGCATAAGGGTGCGAAGTAACACTAGCGAATTTACACCAGCGTTCGTTAATGAATTTGCGAAGTAACGAAAATGACCAACGCTAGCGAATTGACACTAGCGTTAGGCTCTTTGGCGCATACTGAATTTGCCCCTTAGTGGCTGCTACAACTCCATACAGGCCCTGCAGGGAGGTCAGCCATTATCACAGCAATTGGAGCAATTGTATAATCCAGAATCCTTTGGACCTGGGGTTTTCCGGATAACAGACCTTTCTGTAATTTGGATCACCATACCATAAATCTACAAAAACATCATGTAAACATCATTTAAACTCACAATAATTAATTATATCTTAGTTTTCATCAAGTACAAGGTACTGTTTTATTATTACAGAGAAAAAAAAATTTAAAAAATATTTTTAATTATTTTGGATAAAAATAGAGTCTATGAGATTAATCATATCTTAATTTTGATCAAGTACAAGGTACTGTTTTATTATTACAGAGAAAAAATAACATTTTTTTTTTTAATTATTTGGATAAAATAGAGGCTATGAGAGTGGGCCTTCTTATAATATAAAGCTTTCTGTATAACAGGTTTCCGGATAACAGATCCCATACCTAGGAATGCTACACATGGTAGCATTGTTACTAATTATAATGGGGCAAATCAGGTCCTTAGTTGGTGATGAGATCCTTATACATGTGCTCTGGGTTATTATGGCTATGCCCTTTGATGTCCTTTTGGTTTTGTCTATATAGGAGAAACTACACAGAGAGTCTGTAGACAAGGGGCACAATCCATGTGATATAAAGTTTTTGTGATTGAAACAAACATAGAAGGATTGTGCAATTATTTTATGAACTGCTGCTTGTTCTGCTATTTCTTACCAGACAAGTGATTTGGACATGTGATTTATCAGTTGATTTTTTTTGACATGATAAATGTTGTATATCAACATAGTTCTGTCTAAGCTTGACAAAGGGAGTGGATGATCTTAACTGTCCCCATGCTACAATAAAGACTTGTCCATTTTGAGACAATATGTATGTGTGTGTCTAAGCCAGCACAACACCTATTTATAGGTAGCATGGGGGGCTATGGCATACAAACCTGGCATCATCATGTGCAATGCAAGTCTCAACTGGACTGGTGTAAAGGCAGTCACAGAACGGCAGTATGTCAGAGGTGCTGCTGTAACTTGCCATATACAGGCACTATTTATTGGGCTGTGGGGGCTGTTTGATCTCTGTGTGGGTTGTTTGGGGTTGTTTGGGCCTCTGTGTACCTGAAATGCCTGGGCTCATTTTGATTCTCAGTCCAGACTTGTGTAAAGGTCACCTTTACTAGAGCAGTGGAGTGTCCTCTATTGTGATAAATGACATGTCATCAGTCTGATGGGAAAGTCTAGGTATGGAAGATGGCAGGGTTAACCTGTTAAATTACTATGAATAATATGAATAAACAGATTTGCAATAATGTAACAAATCAGTTATAAGGCACTGAATGAATGATATAATAATGATGTTTAACATCAGTACCCAATCTCACTTGTGAATAAATAGATACTTGCTACTGAGGACCGGCAAATAATACTTGCTTGTTTGGTAGGTGAGTAAACCAGCAGCAAAATTTGCACTATTTATTACACTGTACAAAACTCCATTTGTGAGCTGTTTGTGGTATGATTGACAGTTACTTAATAAGGGTATTACTAAATAATAATTTATTTTGGCCTAAAACATTATGTGATACATACCCAATTAACAAACTGCTAGCACTCTCTTAATGGTAGTGAAAAATGTACATTCATTCTCATAATTATAATTATATATCATTATAAGTAAGCAACAGGAACTCTGTCAAATATTTTTTCACATTATGAGAATCCCACAAGATATGTTTAGTATATCTAAAGCAGTACAATGGAAAAGCTCAAAATCCTTCAAAAACAATCGATTCAATGTAGGTTAAAGGAAGCAGAGAAAGGAAAGTCCTGGAGCTATAAGCACAGGGGCTGCAAGACAAGGGATCTGAATGACCAGCAGCCAGAATATTCTGGTTTATGTTTAAAGACTGGCATAATCAGATTTAACTGTGTTTAGGTGAGAAGGATTGAGTTAAGGCAGGTAATGGCCGGGCCCAGGGGTGGAGAAAGAGAGGATGTGATGTCAGGTGAAGAAGTAGTTCACTTCCTTATCTTCTGAGCATGTAGAAACATGAGGCAGCTCTCTCTGTAATTTAATATTATTAGCTGCAGTATATTCACATTAACTCATCACTATACTGCTGGTTTTGGGAGTCAAATTAGTTGGGCAGCTTCAGGTCAGTCTCTGGCTGTTTATTTTCTGTTTTACAGCAGTTAATCTCATTGTAGTCACTGAGGCAGCATGGAAGGCAGAATAGGCCCGAAAGACATCCTCTGTATTATATAGAAATCCAGCCTGTGACGCTGAGCTGTTGCTACTGTAACTCATTAGAGTATACAGAGAACTGGAATTAGAGTATAGGGATAGGTTTACTAACGTCCCTATGGCTTTAAATCCCTACACTTCCTTATCTCCCTAGTTGTTGGGCAGATGGCCATGTATCGGGTTACTTCATTTGCATATTTGTATCATTGGCCTGCAGGCTTTATGACACTTCCTGTCACACTGAAACATAGTGCCTGGTTAAGGGTGGATCATCCTCTTTGGCTTCTGCATACCTCCCAACATTCTGAAAATAGAAAGAGGGACACAAATATTTGCAACGCTCAGCCCAGAGAACATTTTTGACCACTCCCATTTTATGGACACACACCCTGATTAGCATGTTCATTTTACAAAATTTGGCAGGTTATGTAAAGTTTGAACACATTTTTTGGGGGTTTTAGGGTCAGTTTTTATGTGTTATTACAGTTTTGTTAATGAAGGTGAATTGCACTTTAAGCTGCAAGATACCTGCTTATCTTGAACAGTTACAACTGTTTCTTTAATCAGCTTAAATTGTAAAACAAAGTGCACCTGTCACATATTCTGGGCTCTCTGCCAAAAGCCAATTGAGTTTTAGAAACAGTGTATATTTTTGTGGCTGTTTAGTGCAGGACATCAAAGAGAAAGTCAGGAGATTTCAGTAACAATCCGGGACTGCGGGTTGAGCTGTCAAAATTGGGACTGTCCGCGAAAAAATTCGGGACAGTTGGGAGGTATGCTTCTGGTTGCTGACCCAACTGGATCTGTTCCAGGGAGCCTGGGTACACCAAGGTCCAGATAAGCTGTTCTGCCCTAGAGGGGCCAGTACCTCTAGTGATAAGTCAGGGATCAGGGACCCCGTGATTGAGGCTTAGCCATTGACAGGTCAGATCCTTAATAGCACTCTCTAGGAGAGTAAGATAGAAAGGTTTATTAGCATGAGCAGTTCTGTGCTCCTACAATGATTGTAGTAGGGAGTAGCTGTCCCCTAGGCTTTGAATCTGCCTATAGTGAAGAGACCGCAGTTGGATAGGGAATCAGGTTTTAGATTTATTCTCCCTGATTATTCAACTGTATGGGATCCAGACCACACCTGTGTACCTTAACTACCTTATTACATCCACATGGTGTCACATCTTGCTGTCTCTGCCTAACTGTCCTGGCATAGTAACATCTGAAATACCTTGCCTTTGTGGATGTGAGTATGAACCCTAAGAATCTATTGTCTTAATAAATAAAAGCTTTATAAAACATTATATAAAGTTATATATAACTTTATATTGTTTGTGGCTGGTGTCCTTTATTTTATTTTTAAGCACAGTAGCCTTAGAGTGCTTTAGTTCAACTGCACCCTTCCCTCTTATGTTCCACCTAGTGAAGGCCTTGTGTGTTAGAGTCAAGTGTAACCCTTGCTCTACTGGTTTAGGGCTTTGCTTTATTAAGTCTATTACACAGTATTTCTATAGATATAGTTACTTGATTCAGCAGCTGGTTGTCGGATTTTGACCTCTACTTTTACTGGGTTTTATTAAGTCTCAGATTTCATCTCTATATACATAATTAATCCATGCTGAGCTTGCAGGCTAGCTATATATGTATTTGGACGACATTCCAGCTGCCTCTGTTATAATACCCTGTAGAGGCTGTCATTTGCTCTGTGTGTCGCAGGCACAGGTAGATCTATCTATCTATCTATCTATCTATCTATCTATCTATCTATCTATCTATCTCTCTCTCTCTCTCTCTCTCTCTCTCTCTCTCTCTCTCTCTCTCTCTCTCTCTCTCTCTCTCTCTCTCTCTCTCTCTCTCTCTCTCTCTCTCTCTCTCTCTCTCTCTATCTATCTATCTATATATTGTAACAAAGCAGCTGGATTAGTTATAGATGGGCGATATGTTTCTCCCAGGGTGTTATATAATACAACACCCTGGAACATGGATTAATTAATACAGACCAAAGCTGCAAGGTAATTGCTGCAGCTAAAGTACCTGACTGACCTTGGGAGGAGGAGGGACCCCTCCCACCTGAGAGTGAGTGAGTGAGAGAGAGAGCGAGCAGAAGCTGCACTGCACAAGGAAGGTACTGATTACCAAAGATTTGTGTTATATTTTGATTCTTTTGTTTTAAGTTGGTGTTGGGAAAGCCACCAAACTGTAGTTAGGCTGCCAACTGTGTTTAGCCAGCGCTCTGGTGCAAGGGTTTATTTTTCCTTATTTTGATTTCTTTGTGTGCTTGTTACTAAAGACTGTGTAACAGAATAAACTGCAAGCACTTGCCTTTAAGAGGAGCTACTACTGTGACTGTTTTTACCCTAAAAGACTGTGGAAAGCGGCCCCAAGACACTGACCCAGGTACCCCTACAGGTCTAGTTGTCACAATATATATATATATATCTTCCCTCAACTCCTACCCCAAGACCCTGTTCCCCTCCCCACTTTACTTCCCCCTTTCTTATTTCATTCTTTTTTTGTAGCTTGTAACTTTTATGAGGCATTTCAGTTCCATTGAAATGAGCCCTGTTCTTTGTCTGCCTTTACTAGCCCAACGTCAAGGAGGTTTAGATAATTCTCATTCCCTGTTACAACACCGTCCAGGGCTAGAGGATAAACTAGTAAATCTATGAGATAGACACACTACCTCAAGGGCTCACAGGTTATAGGGAACCAACAAAGTAACTTCCAAGATTTTTCCATCTGTCTTAATCACCCTATAAATGTCCTGTTGATTAAGGTCTGTAACGGAACTGTTTTTTATTCTTCTCATTGTCAGTTTCAACATTTCTAAATGCAATGTTGTATGGAGGGATTACAGTACAGCACACGGTAGCTGCAACTATAACAATGGCTGCCTTGGCTTACATTCTACTTGGGTAGAGGTTAACTTTCCATGCTGTATTCAGGTGTGCAGAGGACAATCCTCCGACACTGCAGAATGGAACCTACCTACAGTAAGATCCTCTGTTAGTATGTCTAGTAGGTTTCCAGATACCAATAGGTAATGATATAATGCAGAGCCTACCTATAGTACCTTGAAGCAGAGGTAGTTTTACTGAACTTATGTGGGTGGGCATATGTAAAGATATAGTGTATATTGTACAGCACAATACACTGTAGGTCTCACAGTGCTCACTTTATATATGACAGAGGCAAATAGAGTCTTGCCATTTCTGGAAAGGAGTGTAATTTAGCAACCCCGTTAATCATATCATATAGGGCAGGCTTTCCTGGGCCTTTACTTGTTTTTTGTGCCTGAGGAACTTACAGTTCTATGGTAATTGGTTAGATACTTAGGTGATAATCCACAGATGGTATATCACTTGGACTACATGCAATTCACCATATCTGTGCAGTTATATGGAATTCAGTAGCCCCCAAGATTATATCATACAGGACCTGCTTACTGTAGCTTGCCTTTGGTAGCTTGGGTCAGAAAGGTCTACTATTTACTTTTATATTTTGGTCATCATTTACCACCCCCTGGGACAACATTGTATAGTGCCTACACAATGTTAGCCTTCATTTTGACAAGTTTCAGTTTTATTTTCTGAACAAAAGCAGTTCCACCATTATGAAGATAGCATTTTAGTATCATATAGCAACTCTGTAAGATAACACCTTTCGGACCTGCTCTGTTGCATTGCTTATTTGTGTATTAAGCATGGAAATGCTTATTTTACTTAAGCTGTATGTAGTTAATTTTACCAGGTACTCCTTGTCTGCCAACCACATGCCACCTATTGCCTTTCATGGTGTTGGTAGGGAAATGTAAATTTCTGTATTATGATAGCATATTGGCAATATATGCATAAGAAGGGGCCTGTTATTTGTTTGTTTTTTTGAAACTTTTGTTAACAGGCACACTCCTCCTTTTTTTTAAGTTAGTTGTCACAATTGTGGCTTGTGTTAGTTGGAATCCTACATATGTTACAGTGGCCAATAATTAGATGTTTCCTCTCTAAGGGGCAGATTCACTTACGGGCGAATTTTCACCAGCATCAGCTTCGCACCACTTCACCAGCTGCAAATGTGATACGAATATGCTAATTCACTAAAATGTGAAGTTACGTACCAGGCGTCGAATGCTGACGACTTTGCACTAGCGTTACTTCAGCTGTGTGAGCATTTCATAGTGAAGATGCGCTAGCCTTCATTTGTGCCTACCGAAAATGTACTAGTGATTTTGCGCTTAGGTCAATTTGCATATGGTTGAAAATTTAAAGTTGTATGGAGGTCTTTATTATAAATGTTGGTGCAAATACTTGAAGTTACCACTTTTTATTACACATGCCCAGGGAACCTTAATAATAAAGACAAGAGAGTTAATATAATGCCCTACACATGAGCCCACTGTAAAATTAATGTTCCATATGTTACCATCAACACCTGTTAGTGAATTGTGATGTCCCAGCCGGTGGCAACACTGGTGAAAAGTTGCTAGTGTTAGCCACTTTGCCCTTTAGTGAATCTGCCCCTAAGAGTGTTAGTCTCTGGGAGGTGTTACATTACATGGAGATACCTGGGCTAAAGCAATCTGTCTTATCCACCATGCTGGAGGTCACAATGGGCTAGTGGCTTGGTACTATGGATCCTGCATAAATTACATGGATTATGCATATGTTACAGTAAATGGTAATTGGTAACAAGACAATGCTATGATTTCCTAGTTCAAGTTTCCTGGCCAGTGTAATGTATTAGTGGCTTTGGCTTTTTGTACATTTCCACTCCTATATACAGTGAATTGTGTGGTCTGGCATGGCAGGCTACTAGTAAGTTTGCATGGCTTTAACTTGCCCAAGCAATATACATCCAGAGGAGGGTGACTGGCTTTGCAGGCAGTTAGATGTGGCCATTATTTATTTTAAAGTATTTCAAAAAGGAATCTATTTATGTTTTGTACACATATAATGTTAAAAATATGTATATCATAAGGCTATTGGCCAATTTTATTCCATCCTGTGGTATGGTATATTTGATACATAGAAATCGTTTTTGTATATTCTATGACTATTTGTGTTTTTAATTAATTTTCTATGTTATTATTTATTAAGAAATTAGTATAAAGGTATGGTGGGGACGGACCCAAGTGAAAGTTTTCAGTTGGATGTAGGACCTTGCCAGAGCACTGAACAGTTAAGTTTGGAAGAGGGAGAAAAGAGGTTCTCTCCTGTGACTGCACGGAGGGTTGATTGATACAGAGACTACTACTGCTTGTGATAAGTGACAGCCAGCTTGGATTTCCTATCATTGATACACTGCAGATGCAGGTCCGGCAGCAGGGCTGCTGAACTTTACTCATGTTGGCAGCAGAGCATAAGAGCAATCTCTTGTACAATTTTGGCTTTGAATATTGCCTCAGGTTAGGTTAGGCCAGGTGTCTTGGCTACATGAACATCCTCTAATATCAATAAAATCACAAGAACCACCCACTACCCTCTCTTTAAAAGAATCACAATCACTTTATTTATTTTAAAGTCTTCAGACACCATCTGCCATGTAAAAACATAATTTTATTTCATTCACTTGAAAACATTTGTTTTGGCATAACTAATGGGTCCACCTTAAACTTCTCATTCCTGGTACTGCACTACCCAGCACAGTTTAAATAAGGCCTATCACCTATGGTGTAAATTCTGTCAGTGTAGCCTTTCTAGTTAGATTGTCTAGAAGTTTCCCAGATTATACTTATATTATGAAGTTTATTGCCATGTCTATTATGAATATTTAATTTCTTCTCACCATTCCAGAAATGGCTACTACACATTTATGTCCAAAAATCAGCCAGTTCAAATCTCACACAGTTCTTTAAAAAAGAGAGAGAGCAATCAGTAAAATTGTTTCTATTATGAATACATGTTCAGAGGAACCCATGCAGTTCTAGTGTTAAAATGGTAAAGACATTTTTGTCACACATTTATTACATAATTAATGGTAAGTAAAATGGATTCATTTGAATATGGTAAAATTAATCAAATCAGTAACTATGAAAATAGCAAATCGAATTAAAAACGCTAGACCAAGGGAGAGGAGTTGCTTGTATGAACCTGTTATTAATCAATCTGGTTTACACATCTTCCTTTGAAGCCCCTAGGAGTTATAAAGCTTCACTCAATAAATATGATATTTCTCTTTTGTGTAAATCTGAATTAGAACTGTTTTCATGAAACACATCTTTACTTTGTGCTGTTCTTTTTATAAATCAATTATATTGACTTTTACCTTAAAAACTAAAGGCATTTAAAGATATATAAAATTCTATTTACCTCTGCCCCAAAATCCCAAAAGGGAATAATTAACATGTTGACTAGGTAGTTTAAATGTCAGCACCATGCGCATATATCACAGCTATTTCGATTTGGATTTACTTTCCACAGGATATTTGATTATATTATCTTTTAGCCACAGGTAAAATGAGCCTCTGTGGGGCCTTGAGCCTTTTGTAGTTTTACATCTGGCCAGAATCAAGAGCACCATGTACTCACTGTCTATTAAATATAAATTTAAGCTGCAGAGGAGCTTGTAGACTGTATTGCTTTAAGTGAACCAACACATTAGCAATGCTGTTTTAGGTTACGAAGCCTCAGGGTTTGGACAACAAATGCATCAATAATAAATTAGTAAATAAGATAAAACATTAACTACCTCATGCTATAAAACTATGAAGTAGATGTAAAGGTTATTTAACTACTTGGCTGTAGGGATGTAGCGAACGTCGGAAAAAAAGTTTGCGAACATATTCGCGAACTTGCGTCAAAAATGCGAACGGTTCGCGAACGTCGCGAACCCCATAGACTTCAATGGGAAGGCGAATTTTAAAAGCTAAAAAAGACATTTCTGGCCAGAAAAATGATTTTAAAGTTGTTTAAAGGGTGCAACGACCTGGACAGTGGCATGCCAGAGGGGGATCAAGGGCAAAAATGTATCTAAAAAATACATTGTTGACACAGCGCTGCGTTTTGTGCTGTAAAGGGCAGAAATCACACTACATTTCTAAACCTGTGTAATAAACTGCTTTAAAACGTCCGGCGTCTACATGCCAATCAAGTCGTGTAAAGGTTACAGCCTGTTCACACGCAAAGACGAAACGCGGCGCTTACTGCAACGCAAAAAAACGCAAAGAGCTTTCATGAATGATACCGTCAAGTGAGCAAATAATAGTTGTTAATTACTAGTTGAGCTTGTCACCTCCAGGATGTTCGTCCTGTTGGTGGCAATATTTCTGTAGTGGTGTGTTTAGCAGTCACCGTGCTTGTGCGCACGTGCACGGTCAGGCAGAGGTAATTCAATGTACAGTGAAGTGAACCAAAAAACACTGATTCTGCAGTGTGGGCCCAGTTTTGGTCTACTTTATTGATCACCTGCGGTGACCATAAAAGATGCGATTTTGCCACTGTTGCAGAACCCTGAAAAATTAGGCATGTGTACTTTCCTGAAAAATTATGTTTTTTTTGTCGCAGCCACTGAAGCACAGAGGCCAGAAAAAATATGCCATATTAATGCTAAAAATAGTCATTTTTTTTGTCGCAGCCACTGAAGCACAGAGGCCAGAAAAAATATGCCATATAAATGCTGAAAATAGTCTTTTTTTTTTGTCGCAGCCACTGCAGCACAGAGGCCAGAAAAAATATGCCATATAAATGCTGAAAATATAAAAAAAATTTGTCGCAGCCACTGAAGCACAGAGGCCAGAAAAAATATGCCATATAAATGCTGAAAATATTCATTTTTTTTTTGTCGCAGCCACTGCAGCACAGAGGCCAGAAAAAATATGCCATATAAATGCTGAAAATATAAAAAAATTTTGTCGCAGCCACTGAAGCACAGAGGCCAGAAAAAATATGCCATATAAATGCTGAAAATGTTCATTTTTTTTGTCGCAGCCACTGAAGCACAGAGGCCAGAAAAAATATGCCATATAAATGCTGAAAATATTAATTTTTTTGGTTGCAGCCACTGAAGCACAGAGGCCAGAAAAACTCAGGATTTACCTGGATTCAAATGAAACCAGTAGGGTTTGCACCCTAGTTTGTAACGGTGGCGGAGGGAGGAGGATGCTAAAGGACAGCTGTGTGTGGAGTCATGAGGCGTGCAGAGAAGGACAGCTGCATGGGGAGTCAGAACAAGTCTTCCGGCGTGCAGTAACCCTCCGAGATCCACGCCTCGTTCATTTTAATAAAGGTCAGGTAATCCACACTTTTGTGACCTAGGCGAGTTCTCTTCTCAGTTACAATCCCTCCTGCTGCACTGAAGGTTCTTTCTGAGAGGACACTTGAGGCGGGGCAAGACAAGAGGTTCATGGCAAATTGTGACAGCTCTGGCCACAGATCAAGCCTGCGCACCCAGTAGTCATGGGGTTCATCGCTCCTCAGAGTGTCGATATCTGCAGTTAATGCCAGGTAGTCCGCTACCTGCCGGTCGAGGCGTTCTTTGAGGGTGGATCCAGAAGGGTTCTGGCGCTGCCTTGGACTGAAAAACATTTGCATGTCTGACGTTACAGAGTGGCCAAAGTGCTTTGTCCTTGCAGGTGCGCTCGTGGCAGGATTACTGACACCTCTGCCCCTGGAATGTTGATGAGTTCCTGAAGTGACATCACCCTTAAAAGCATTGTACAACATGTTTTGCAGGCTGGTTTGTAAATGCAGCATCCTTTCGGACTTGTGGTACGTTGGTAACATTTCTGCCACTTTATGCTTGTACCGAGGGTCTAGTAGCGTTGCGACCCAGTACAGGTCCTTCTCCTTAAGCCTCTTGATACAGGGCTCCTTCAACAGGCATGACAGCATGAAAGACCCCATTCTCACAAGGTTGGATGCAGAGGTATCCATCTCCGCTTCCTCGTTATCAAGGACTACATCATCCACGGTCTCCTCCCCCCAGCCACGTACAAGACCAGGGGTCCCCAAAAGGTCACCACAAGCCCCCTGGGAAGCCTGCTCCTGTTGGTCCTCCTCCTCCACAAAGCCACCTTCCTCCTCTGACTCCACTTCTGACACCTCTCCCTGCATTGCAGCAGGTGCCTGGGCTCGTTCTGGTGATTCCGACCAGAAATCGTGCGCTTCCTGCTCCTCGTCACGCTGGTCTACAGCCTCATCTGTCACTCGTCGCACGGCACGCTCCAGGAAGAAAGCAAAGGGTATTAGGTCGCTGATGGTGCCTTCGGTGCGACTGACCATGTTTGTAACCTCTTCAAAAGGGTGCATGAGCCTGCAGGCATCGCGCATAAGCACCCAGTAACGTGGAAAAAAAAATCCCCAGCTCTGCAGATCCAGTCCTACCACCCAGTTCAAACAGGTATTCATTGACGGCTCTTTGTTGTTGCAGCAGACGTTCCAACATGAGGAGCGTTGAATTCCAGCGAGTCTGGCTGTCGCAAATTAAACGCCTGACTGGCATGTTGTACCGCTGCTGAATGTCAGCAAGGCGTGCCATGGCTGTGTAGGAACGTCTGAAATGGGCCGACACCTTCCTGGACTGCCTGAGAATGTCCTGGAATCCTGGGTACTTCGAGACAAAACGTTGGACTATTAAATTCAGAACATGTGCCATGCAGGGCACATGTGTTAAATTGCCCAGATTGCTTCCGTTGTCACACACCACTTTTCCGATCTTCAGTTGGTGTGGGGTCAGCCACCGATCGACCTGTGACTGCAGAGATGACAGGAGTACAGATCCGGTATGGTTTCTGCTTTCCAGGCACGTCATCCCCAAGACAGCATGACAACGGCGTACCTGGCACGTCGAATAGCCTAGGGGGAGCTGGGGGTGCACAGGTGTGGAGGAGGAGGACCCAGCAGCAGAGGAGGAAGAAGAGGAAGAAGAGGAGGTAGAGAGCGAAGGAGGAGTAGAGGTGGTGGCAGAACCGCGTGCAATCCGTGGCGGTGACACCAACTCCACTGTTGTTGTTGAGCCACACATTCCCTGCTTCCCAGCCATTACCAAGTTCACCCAGTGGGCAGTGTAGGTGACATACCTGCCCTGACCATGCTTGGAGGACCATGCGTCAGTAGTCATATGGACCTTTGGCCCAACACTAAGTGACAGAGATGCGGTGACTTGGCTCTGCACATGGTGGTACAGGTGTGGTATTCCCTTTTTTGAAAAAAAATTGCGGCTGGGTACCTTCCACTGTGGTGTCCCAATTGCTACAAATTTGCGGAAGGCCTCAGAGTCCACCAGCTGGTATGGTAAAAGCTGGCAGGCTAAGAGTGCAGACAAGCCAGCTGTCAGACGCCGGGCAAGGGGGTGACTCGCAGACATTGGCTTCTTACGCTCAAACATGGCCCTCACAGAAACTTGGCTGGGGGCAGATGACTGGGAATGGGAACTGGTGGTCAAGGTGGAAGGCGGAGTGGAGGGTGGTTCAGACGGGTCAAGGACAGCAGAGGTAGAGCAGTAAGATGCTGGACCAGAAGGAGGGTGGCTTTTAGTTTGTCTGTTGCCTTTGAGGTGTTGCTCCCAAAGTGCTTTGTGCTTGCCGTTCATGTGCCTTCGCATAGAAGTTGTACCTATGCGGCTGTTGGGCTTCCCAAGACTCAGTTTCTGACTGCACTCATTGCAAATTACAACGCTTTTGTCAGAGGCACACACATTAAAAAAATCCCACACTGCTGACCTTTTTGAAGCTGGCAATCTGGCGGTAACAGTAGAAGTTGGCGGCGTTGGCGGCAATGGCGGGTGCATTGGCCGGCTGACCACAGGTGCCGATACATGTTGTTGCCCTACTGTTCCCTGCGAGCTGTCCTCCCTGCTTCTTCTAAGTCTTATTCTCCTCCTGCCTCTCTGACTCTCCGTCTCTCCATCTGAACTATCCTCCTCTTGCTCTCTTCTACTGGGCACCCACAAAACATCAATCTCCTCATCATCATTCTCCTCAGATGCATCAATTTCTTCTAACAGCTCACAAAAGGAAGCAGCAGAGGGGACCTCCTCATCACTCATTATGTCCATCTCTGTTGTGTTCTCTGCCAGAATTAAATCTGGTGTAACGTCCTCATCTCCTTCATCTTCTTCTGCCAATAATGGTTGCGCATCACTCAATTCAAAAAACTCATGTGTAAATAACTCCTCTGACTCCAGTGAAGAAGGGGCGCCGGTGGTGGAGGAAGTGTTACGTGGGGTGCCCATAGCAGTGGAGGATGAGGATGTTGTGGTAAAGTTAGAAACGGTAGAGGATGGGGTGTGCTGTGTAAGCCAGTCAACTACCTCTTCAGCATTTTGGGAGTTCAGGGTCATTGCCTTTTTAAAACTGGGCAATTTCCTAGGGCCACAGGATAGCATAGCAGCATGGCCCCTAGTGCCTCTGCGTGGCGGCCTGCCTTTGCCTGGCATTATTTTTAAAACAACAACAACAACTCAGGTGGTGTTTCTGGAGACGGTATTATTATTGATATTTAGACAGATTGTGAAAAAGCTCACACAGCTAGATGGCAGTTGTTTGAAAATGAAGAACACACTGGGCAAACAAATTGAAACAATGCCTGCAAGGTCAACGTATACACTACTACAGCAGTGGATACGGAATATATTATTGCTGCTTGAAAAACGTCACTCAGGTGGTGGTTCTGGAGACAGTATTATTATTGATATTTAGACAGATTGTGAAAAAGCTCACACAGCTAGATGGCAGTTGTTTGAAAATGAAGAACACACTGGGCAAACAAATTGAAACAATGCCTGCAAGGTCAATGTATACACTACAGCAGTGGATACGGAATATATTATTGCTGCTTGAAAAACGTCACTCAGGTGGTGTTTCTGGAGACGGTATTATTATTGATATTTAGACAGAATGTGAAAAAGTTCACACAGCTAGATGGCAGTTGTTTGAAAATGAAGAACACACTGGGCAAACAAATTGAAACAATGCCTGCAAGGTCAACGTATACACTACTACAGCAGTGGATACGGAATATATTATTGCTGCTTGAAAAACGTCACTCAGGTGGTGGTTCTGGAGACGGTATTATTATTGATATTTAGACAGAATGTGAACAAGCTCACACAGCTCGATGGCAGTTTGAAAATGAAGAACACACTGGGCAAACAAATTGAAACAATGCCTGCAAGGTCAACGTATACACTACAGCAGTGGATACGGAATATATTATTGCTGCTTGAAAAACGTCACTCAGGTGGTGTTTCTGGAGACGGTATTATTATTGATATTTAGACAGAATGTGAAAAAGCTCACACAGCTAGATGGCAGTTGTTTGAAAATGAAGAACACACTGGGCAAACAAATTGAAACAATGCCTACAAGGTCAACGTATACACTACTACAGCAGTGGATACGGAATATATTATTGCTGCTTGAAAAACGTCACTCGGGTGGTGGTTCTGGAGATGGTATTATTATTGATATTTAGACAGAATGTGAAAAAGCTCACACAGCTCGGTGGCAGTTGTTTGAAAATGAAGAACACACTGGGCAAACAAATTGAAACAATGCCTGCAAGGTCAACGTATACACTACTACAGCAGTGGATACGGAATATATTATTGCTGCTTGAAAAACGTCACTCAGGTGGTGTTTCTGGAGACGGTATTATTATTGATATTTAGACAGAATGTGAAAA
The DNA here is from genome assembly GCF_017654675.1 of Xenopus laevis. NCBI lineage: Eukaryota > Metazoa > Chordata > Amphibia > Anura > Pipidae > Xenopus > Xenopus laevis. The sequence continues at coordinate 76,835,881 of NC_054374.1, forward strand.
AGCTCACACAGCTAGATGGCAGTTGTTTGAAGAACACACTGGGCAAACAATGGCTACAAGGTCAACGTATACACTACTACAGCAGTGGATACGGAATATATTATTGCTGCTTGAAAAACGTCACTCGGGTGGTGTTTCTGGAGACGGTATTATTATTGATATTTAGACAGAATGTGAAAAAGCTCACACAGCTAGATGGCAGTTGTTTGAAGAACACACTGGGCAAACAATGGCTACAAGGTCAACGTATACACTACTACAGCAGTGGATACGGAATATATTATTGCTGCTTGAAAAACGTCACTCGGGTGGTGTTTCTGGAGACGGTATTATTATTGATATTTAGACAGAATGTGAAAAAGCTCACACAGCTAGATGGCAGTTGTTTGAAGAACACACTGGGCAAATAATGCCTGCAAGTGCACTACTATTGGTGCACTACTATGAAGAACAGCAAACAGCACTGGACACGTTAAAGAACAGTAAGATAAGTAAAATAAAAAAAAATATATATGTATATTAAAAAAAAAAAATTACTCGGGTTGGTGCTGCTGAACTACTAGGAGCAGCACAGTAGCACACCAGTCCCACTCCCCAACACAGCTAGACTAATAGCACTGGGCTCTTATAGTAGCAAAGTAAAAAAACAAAAAATAAAATAAAAGCAGTCCTTACAAGGACTATTGGGTTATTACAGCAGTCAGCTCAGCAGATGAGATCAGAAGAGATCAGTGCCCACAGCAGCTACATACAGAGCACTGCAGTAGAAGGTAGATTACTAGCCAGCAAAGCTACCTAACCTAAAATGTCCCTCAAATCCCTGCAGAGTTCTGTCCCTCCAATACAGAGCAGTATCAAGTAGATTACTAGCCAGCAAACTTACTATCAACTGTCCCTCAAATCACTAACAGCTCTCTCCCTACACTAGCTCTTCCAAGCACACACAGGCAGAATGAAAAAACGCTGCAGGGCTTCAGTTTATATATGGAAGGGGAGTGGTCCAGGGGGTGTGGGGGTGGTCCAGGAGGGAGAGCTTCCTGATTGGCTGCCATGTATCTGCTGGTCTGGGGTGAGAGGGCAAAAAAACGCGCCAGCTAAGGCGAACGTCGCGCGACGTTCGCGAACATTCGGCGAGCGCGAACAGTCGATGTTCGCTCGAACAGTCGATGTTCGCGCGAACAAGTTCGCCGGCGAACAGTCCGCGACATCCCTACTTGGCTGCCAGACATAGAGTAGAGGTTTAGTCTACAGAACCATTTTTAAAACTGCAAATATATGTTCTTATAAAATATAATTTTTTTGGAGTTATTTTAATGTATTGCCTTAGCTATGTGACACAAAACAATACATAGCAGCATGCAAGATCCTTGCTAATTTTTGTCTTATCATAGAGGTGAAACTTTTAAAGAGAGAACATGTTTTTGTGGACTAGAACATGTGTATGCCTGAATTTGGTTGTTATTGTCTATTGGGGTTTAGACTACCGATGCAGAAAACCATTTGGCCTTTTAGAAAATATTGTTGGCAAATAATTTTGAAACAGTCTGAATCCAAAAAGTACAAGTTGTATTTAAGGTTGATTATTATTTTTGTGTGTGACAGAAAAATGTGCAGAAAAACGTGTATTTAAGCTGTATGATATGGTTTGAAGGGGAATGCCTAGTACAGATAGGGTTAAGATTCCCTCCCACTTAGTTGAGAGTGGAGTTGCCTGTAGAGGTAAAAGGGGTGTGTTCCGACACCCATGGGCTCTTCCTGGGATGTCTGGGAGAGACATGGTCCTAGTTGTTTCTGATGTGTAAAAGGAAGCCTGAGAGAGAGAGGACCAAGGAACCTGAGACACAGAGAGTGTCTGACAAACCTGCACTTGAGAGAGAAAGCAAGTGATTGTGCCTGGAGAGAGTCTGTTGGTGAAAGTGCAGCACTGAAGCTGACTTGGAACTGTGAGTAACAAGGTGCTGACCCTGAGAGAGGCCCTGGGGTAGTCAGGAAGACTACAGTTTGATGTGATAGAGACTGTTTTGTTTTTGTTGCCATATGAAGACAAACCCTGTTACTCACAGTTCATGTGTTTCTGTTGTTAAAAAATTAGTTAAAAATTAGTTAAAAATGTTTTTAGTGTCACTGTCTTTTCTCTGCATGAGAAAACTGCTTGCCTACCAATATAAAAGCTAATCTTCTAAAGCTGATAGCAGTGTGTTTAAAAAAGTGAATAATGCTCTAAATCCTTATAATAGCTTTTATTTTCTTACACACAAATGCATTGGGAACACTGCACCTTCTATTCCAAATCAAAACATGAAGAAACATTTATCAAATTTATGTTATTCCTTTACAGAAAGTGAAGAAAGGGGAATATAAGGCTGTTCCAAAAAATAGCTGCATTCTTCTTTACAAACACAAACATTCACTGTATAAACTGAAAAATGTTTCAAGATTTTGCTTGAAATTGATAGTGATAAACAAAATCGTTCATTAGGTGTGGCCAAGAAAAAAGACACCCATAGATTTCAATAATTCCCAAAAAATTGTTGCGCGTCAAAAAAATTTGTCGCCCGTAGACTTCAAAGCACTTGAATTTTTTTTCCATTTCTCAAATTGGAGATTCACTACTTTGAATTGCTGATCTAATATTTAGGGGCAGATTTATCAAGGGTCGAAGTGAATTCGAGGGAATTTTCAAAGTAAAAAAATTCGAAATTCAAAGTAATTTTTTGGATACTTCGACCATCGAATAGGATTCTACGACTTCAAATTTCCAATATTCGACCATTCGATAATCGAAGTACTGTCTCTTTAAAAAAACTTCGACTTCAATACTTCGCCAAATTAAACCTGCTGAAGTGCTATGTTAGCCTATGGGGACCTTCTAATGCATTTTTCTAAGTTTTTTTGTAGTCGAAGTAAAATCGTGCGATCGATCGCTGAAATCGTTCGGATCATTCGATCAAACGATTTTACTTCGGCCGCAGAATACCCAAATTCGATGAAAAAACTTTGAATTTGATACTAGAATTCGAAGTATTTCAATTTGATGGTCGAATTTCGAAGTATTTTTTACTTCGAAATTCGACCCTTGATAAATCTGCCCCATAGTGTTGCATGAATTCAATCAACTTCTGGCACCTGTTACATTCCACAATTCTTCTGCATTTCTTGGCTTTGCCTCAGAAACAGTATTTTTGATGTCATCCCACAAGTTTTCTATTGGATTAAGGTCTGGGGATTGGGCTGATCACCCAATAACGTCAATCTTGTATTAATAGAGTCTGTCCATAGTTGAGGGATACATAATCTTAATAACTTGAATTTCACACAAAAATGTAAACATACAGGTGTTTCAGAATCATGCTGTAGGATTGGAGGGTTCTGCAGACTAAATATTATAATCTAAAGGTAATACAATCATTGTAAAAAGGTATTTCTGCATTAGTTCCAGGAATCAGTGAAATTAGACAAGCATCAACACCATGGGAGGAATTTGCCTTCATAGACTTAAACATAAACTATACCCCTACATATTGCAGGTGTCTCTAACAATATGTCACATAAAGCATTCAAAATCAAACACATTTTCATTTTATATGTTATTTTTTTTAAATAATTATTGTCAATGTATAATCTCAAAATGCTGCTTTTCTATGTAGTAGGATCCCTACTTTGTTCTCTGGGTATGACAGTTTTTCTTCCACGCTGCACAAACATGCAGTCAGGTAATTAAGCTTCTGATAAACAAGATCCTAGAATACAATACAGAATACAATATGGGACTTTTCTTAACACTACAGTAGTTTTCTACCTTTTCATTTTTTAAATTTTTTCTTTTGTTTAAAACTCCAATCTTTCTCACTATGTTGTGTTTTTCCACTCTTTATTTTTAGGATGTCAAGCTTTTCTTTTCTGCTTGTTGTTATTCTTATGCAGATGGTGTCAGATGTTAATGCACTCCTATGATTGACAGGTAATCAGCAGACATGTGTACTATAAAAAAAATGTGCAGAGGATGAATAACTCTGTAATTTTATTTCACTGTGATCCCGCTGTGTGGGGAGACTGGAAATTAGCAATCAGTAAGGTCAACTCTGAGCTGGTAAAGTGAGCTGGAAGAGTTTAACATACTGATCAGTCTGCATGCATATGGGATGCCAGTCCTGTTGCTAGGAATTGCTAGAATAGTTCATGCACTCCTGAGCATCCTGGATGCATATTTTTCATTCTGCTTGTGTTGAAAGAGGAAAAATAATATGAATCTTCTTTCAAATCATATTTTATGCTGAAGCAAAATAAAATTGTGAAAGGTAAAAACAGTTGATATGTCACGCTACACTAAGCTGTGCAAGCAAAAACTTTTGTTAAATTATCTCTCACAGTACCCTCAGTTCATAACTTCTATACTATAATGAGTATTTATTTCATACCTCACCAGTTTCCATAATAACCTTTCAGATTTTTCCATGTATGAGAAAAATACAGAATAAAACACCATAAAAGTTTACAAATGTGGGGCAAGGTGCAAAAAACAGGTGCAAATGTATGGATGTATTAATAGCATTATTCATAACGCACTACTAGGATGCACAGCAGTGTACAATATTACTGTAGGAGTGTAAAGGTTTTGCTAACCTTTAGGTTCTTTGGTCTCCTTTTTCCTATGTGAAGTATTCTGCTGGCATTTAAGTGACTGGCCAGTAGATGTCACTATAGAAAAGGGTAAAGGTTAGCCAGCTAGGCTGAGTCCTTTTTCCCAGAGGGGAGGGGGAGTAGTTCCCCAGAGGTTATAAAAAGGGATGTTGCTATGTGTTCTGCCTCTTTCCAATGCACCCATTGGAAGTGGGGTGTTGCTGCTATGGCCTGAGATGGAGATAGGCCTCAGTATAGGTGAAGTAAGTGTCAGGTCAGAAATTGTAATAGGTCACTATAGGAGTGACATATAAGTTCAGGAAAGTTAGTGAGCAGCTAAAGCTCCAACAAGGAGTTAGTGAAGGGTTAGCACCCTGCGGTGACAAGGCTGCCAGGTTAAGGACTCAAGTGGTCATGCTCAGGAATAGAGAGATCCTTGGAGTATAAAACCAGCTGTGAGATTCACCTTCAATGGGAATGGTGCACCAAAGGCGGCTCAATTCACAAAGCTGACTAACAAAGGATCAGACAGTATCTGTGAGTAATACAATTGTGTGTAAATGACCTGCTGCCACTACTTGCTTCATGAAGTGTACCATCAGTTCAATAAATGTTCTAATGTTTGAAAGAACCACTGGCGCCCAAAGTTTATTTGATCAAGAGTGAATACTGTGTGTGCTTATACCAAGTGGTAATCCCTTCCTCCATACCATAAGCGAGGGCCCCACCTGAGGATAAAGAGTCTAATTATATTGTGCCTACCAGGAGTTGCTGGGAGTTGGACCCCTTGCCTGGGTACCAAAACCAGTGGATAGTAACCCAAGGGAAGGTTTAGGCAAATCCTGACCCACCCACCTGTTACATTACAATATAGAAAAGTTCACACAAAAAAGACAGTAGCAGAAATAAATACAACGGATAAGTAAATATGCAGAGTTAGTGCATGTGGTAAGAAAGACAGTATGAAGAAAATCTCTGTCCCATAAAGCTTGCAGTCTAAGTGAGTGGACAGACACAAATAAAGGAGCAAAGTGCACAAATATTAGACAATGGGCCTAAAGTTCCAAGACTGGGCAGATAATGTTCTAGTGCTCCAAAGGATAGAATCTAAGTATCTTTTTGAAAAAAAATGAGTGTTCCCTAATGGAAGAATTTGGGGATGGAATTCCAGAACAGAGGGTATGATATGTGTGGAAAGAAGGTGGCTCTGTGAGGAGTGGAGAAAACAATCAGGAACATACTGTACAGGTTTATTAGTGAAAAAATTTAGTGCCATCTTTATTACACTTTGCACCTTGCTCCTTTAATATTTGCTTGTGGTAATCTACAAGAGAAACTCTCTGAACTTGCAAAAAGAACCATATTACTCCTACTGTGGCTTTATACTATATGTTGGACAATAGACAAGCCAAATGCATACATCTTCCCATGCATTCATTTGATCTTTAAAGAGAACATAAAGACCAAAAACTCAAAGTCTGCTAGACTACAAATAATCATGTGAGAGCTGTAATTCAGCAATTTGGGGGTTGTATAATTAAAGGGATTCTGTTGTGATTTCATGGTGTAGAAATTTATTTCTAAATTACACTGTTTACATTACAACTAATTCACTCTAACATATAAAATATTATTCTTAAACCAACAAGTGCATTGTTTTAGCTGTAATATTGGTGTGTAGATATCCATCTTATGTCAGTGTGCCTGATCCTGTGCTTTCAGAAAGAGCCAGCACTTCACAACAGAATTTCTTTCAGATAAGTGATTATTTCTCCTGTCAATGTAATTAGAGGGCCACTGTGGGACTTGAATTTTTGAGAATTGTTGACTGCTATTCTCCTATCAACCATAGAGGTGGTATCTTGTTACATTCCTCTTGTTTTGTTGATTGGCTGCTGGGGGAAGGGGGGGGTGATATAACTTGCAGTGCAACAGTAAAGAGTGACTAAAGTTTAACAGAGCACAACTCAAATGGCTGAGGGCACCTAGGAAACTAAGAACATGTCTAGTCCCATAACAGATGGATTTCACAGTTTAAGGCCAATCAACCATGGTGTAAATTCTGTTAGTATAGTCTTTCTAGTTAGATTTTCCAGAAGTGTCCCTGATCTTAAAATCTGTTTGCTCTTTTGAAAAATTTCAGTGCAGAATTCTGCTGGAACAGCCATATTAACTGATGTGTTACATACAGCCTTTTACATAAGCTAATCTGCATAATTTACTGCTCAGAAAGCTGCCACTGGCAAAGTGTAAAATGAAGGAATACAATAATTAAATTTTCCTAAACTATGCATCTGCTAGCTTTTTCCTTACAAAGATGCAGTGGCAGTTTTAATGTCATTTGCCTGTATAAAATGGTAACACTTTAAGACATATTGATGCTAGAAAGCAAGCTTTATTTTTATGAATTCCCATAGATCACAGGCAATTCTTATTTCATGGTACAGATCAAGCACTATTTTATCTTTTTCTACAGAGATGTTTTATGTGGAAGGCCATCTTCTAAATTAGCACAAAATCTGTTCCATCGAAGGCAATAACACTTTCCACTAAAGGAGCAAGGCATATGCACAACCTGAATTAAATACTTAGATTACCAGTGGTAGACAAAATGATGGCCCATGGGTGGGAGAAGAAGAATGTCTTGTATAATCAGTGAGAAAAAGGAAAACCTGTTCTCACAATTGCAGCTATTTGACCCCTTGCCGTGGTCTGTGTTTTTTGCTGCACTATATGTCATATGAAAATGGTTTGCTCAAATTGTATCTATATAAGGTTTAACACTTAACACTCATTTATTAATACAACATTTTGATTAGTTGCCATTTGTTACTGCCAGGTGCAAATTAGCCCAGAATTAGCCAATATTTAGATTTCTAAATTTTTAGAAATGACTGCAAAATACCATGGGTTTTATATAACTGAGACTAGAAAAAAAGAGCTTTCGTTTGAAGCAAAGTAGGTGGTTCTTTACAGTGAGGACAGTGAGGTTGTGGAATGCACTGCTGGGTGATGTTTTGATGGTTGATTCAGTTAATGCCTTTAAGAATGGCTTGGATGATTTCTTGGACAGACATAATATCAAAGGCTATTGTGATACTAAACTTTATAATTAGTATAGGTTTGGGTATATAGAATTTATGTGAGAGTGTGTATGGATGCTGGGTTTTCATTTGGAGGGGTTGAACTTGATGGACTTTTTTTCAACACAATTTAACTATGTAACTAACTATGTAACTATGAGTAAGAAGTGAGGGTTCATACATTTTTTATTAGGAATCCTCAGGATAATTGAAATCAGTTTAAAATGCTAAAATGCTTACAAAGATGTTTGCACTTGGAAGGCACATGGTTTTGAGTGGCATTGTGTTTAGATGAAATGCATTGCAACATCCTCACCTCCTTGTCGGTGGTTTGTGCATGTACCGTGTGAATGGTGTGGCACTTTGGTGTGCATGCCCAGTGTAGCTAAAAAGATGTCAGATTCTTCCTTCAGTGTTCTCTCCTGTTCTCCTGAGTGTCACTGAGCTTTTCTTCATTGGATTTTAATGTTGTTGACACTTGATCTGTTTTTCATCTTTGACTTCTTGCTGTCTTCCCTGACCTTGCCCTATATTTGACTTTCTCCTTGTTTTCCTATTTTGGCTACTATGTTCCCTGATTTTCACCATTTCCATTTATGCTTCTACATCACTTCTTGGACTTTTCCTGGAAGTCGGTGCCAATTGGTGCAGCCCTGTTCCAATCCCATGTGCTTAAAAAGGTCAGTGGTGCAGGAGACTTCAACCAATTTCCGCGGCATCAAAATCATCGCCGTTAATCATCGCAGGCATCTAGATTGTCACCGGTGTCATTTCTGTCGCCAGTCGTAAAAAAACGTTGTCGCTGAATTTGCACCTGCCGAATAAATTCGCCCATTATTATTGAAGTCTGTAGATTTCCTAAAGTTTCTAAATCCACAAAGTAAAGTACGAATCTTATTATAAAATGGTACAGATAAAAAAAAAAACTGACAGAAATGTAAACATTCTTATCACAGACTCTTATACGAGTCAAGGCTGGTGTCCTTTTCTAAAGAGAATATTCTGCTTGTTTTTGTGCCTGGAATGAAACTTTACAGCCAAGCTTGGGTTAAGTGGCCAATTATAGTTCTTTTCTCTGTTATTAGTTCAAAGCAGATGCTCTAGACACATTCTGATACAAAGGACAGAAAACAGGCTGCTTTTCAATAGAAATGGGTAATTAAACATTAAACCGCTGATTAAGTAAATTGCTGAACATGAAAATGCCCCAGAATTGGACACTCTTAATAATAATAGGTAGACATGTAAGCTGACCTTTGCAGATCCATCTGTTACATTGTATATGCAGGGGTAATTTGGGGTTTAGGTCTTTTTGGTACCTCCTCCATACTTGAACTGACTGCAGTAATTTAATTTAGTCTGGCTTCCTGTTTAAATGTTACATTAATTTCATTTTACATTTCATTTAGACCACATGCTCTGGTAATAAAAAAATCACAATATAAAACTGTCAACATTTTCATTTGCCAATGGTTTCAACTCCTTTTATGTTTAAATTGAAAACCCTTAGGGTGTATGGAGTGCTTTGCTGAAAACAGGGCTGGCCAAAACATCACTATCTGCCTGTCATGGTTTTCCATATTGATCTATAGGGAACACACTGAGTAAAGCATACATAGAGGTGACAGGCAGACCTCAGTGATTACAGCAGCTGTCAAAATGCCTGTTTGCCATTAGAAAAAGAGTAAGCAACCTTTAGTGATCAAGTTAGGATAGATCTTCTGCCCAGTCCCTGCTTCCTAACCAAGATAATGTTGGAACAGTTATTTGGGGAATCGTAGTTCATTGGAAACTTCTTTCTTGCATAAACAAATAGTCCATTTAACACTGTGTAAAAGTAGCATAGTTTAACACAATACAATGTTTCTGTGGACAGATCGATCAAAATGTACAATTTGGCCTAGCATAGGTAGCACCATTACACTAACAGGCAGGACTACTGGCTGGAGGACTATCTGGGTCAATGACCCGACAATTCAGATCAATGGGTGGATCTGATCAGCCAAATAAATTCATGAATACATATATACATACATACATACATACATATTCGCACACACACACACACACACACACACACACACACACACACACACACACACACACACACTTATTGTTTGTGTGACTTATTCATGTGCCTAGTTTACAGGCTTCTATATAAGCTGTGCCTATTTTACATAAGTAGGGGGGAAAACATGATTTATCCTCTTTAGTCTTCACCAATACCAGGATGGGATGTTCTTGGAGCCTGGGTGATAAGGTCCCAGTATCAAGCTTGGAACCCTAAAAGGGCCATATACCTTAGAGAAGTTTTGAAGCAGGGAGCTCATAAACTAGTAAAGGTAGTAGTAATCAGCTTGAGAGCGGATTTCTAGGAGATTGTAAAATAGACTGCCTAGTTTATGGATAAAAAAACAGGGGAGCTATTGTTCTAAGGTGTCTCTTTCCTAGCAAGACTGTTCCTTCACACCTTTACTATCTCCTATGGGTAATTGTGTATTAACTTCTGTAAACTGCTTATTCATGCTATACAACTATGCTCTTAAGCCTCAATGCTGTTGTATTTTGTACCTTATTCAAGTCACTGTGGGTTAATAAACCATCTGTTTGATTAAGAACCCCTGGTGTCTAATTATTTCTACAAATCTTTCTACATATAGTATATGTGTTGACTGTTAGAGTGTATTACAATAACTTTGGATATTACATTCCAAGTTAGCTCAAGTTCTAAGTAATTTCGAATTGCACTTTTGTGCAAAATAATATCTGATATATACACACAACATTTGCCTGCATACGCCTGTAATGTTCTTTCATCTGTGCCTGCAAAAATGTGTTTATCTTCCTGTATTTTTTACGTAGCAGGGGTTTTAGAAAGTTTGTAGACACAGAAAGATGAAGCTAGGAGAAGGAGCGGAGAGAGTGGAGAAAACAGCCAGGAATAAAAGCCACCTCTCTATCCTGCAGTTTTTTTATCCTGCAGATTTTTACAGTTCTGTTATCAGTATCACAACCAACTTCAGACAAATTAGCTAGATTCCTATAAGGCATCTCTGCTGTTCACTTCTGGGCTACATTTTGCTTGATTATATACAGTTTTGTAGACCGAAGCATGTTTTTTTACTGTAAAAATATTAATCCATCCAGTCTCATTATTTTGGAAGCTTACACAAAACCTGCTTTTGCTTAATTATTTTCTCTGGGAGTTATACCCCATCATGCTTTACAAGATTCCATGCAAGCTAATGAACTTCATATATTCTGAAAAAGACAGGAGTTGCTGGCTTCCTGCTAGAGTCCCCTACTATTTACCTGGAGTATGAGGATGGATGTAGTTGGAAATGTATGCAAGCTCCTCATATATATATAAGTGGTTTCCATATACTACTACATTTCATGCCTTAGACGATATACATTTTTTTCAGCAACAAGAAGTGAAAGTGTTTTGCATTGTATTCAAATCATTTACATTTAAAAGCAAAACATATATTTTTGTCTATTGCCAAGTTGTTTTATTGTTGGTTTATTATTTCTCAAAAATCTCTGGATTTGTTTATAAAGAATAAAGTAATTGCATTACAGTCTCTATGAATAACATACTTACAATGGCTGCAAGTGCTTGAATGAGGAAACACCAGGCCTTGCCTAAAAAAGAAAGGGTCCATATTTATGAGTCATTTATGAATGTGGCCGCAGTGCAGTTACACTAAATCAGCCAATTGTTGTGAATGTTGATGTTATTCATTAAAGGCATGTGAGCCCAATTACAAGTTGCCCTAAGTGCATGTGCAGCTATTGATAAAGGGAAAGACTTAAGCTATCACAACCATGAACATGGCAGTAATGGAAGAGTTCCCACTGCATTTTATAAATGCTTTTTTTTCTTGTGACATTCCTATTCTCTCAAATATCTTCTGGCAAAAACACTTCGCCTGGCATTGAAATAAATGAGCTTGGTTGAGAACAAGAAATATATATGTGTCTGTCTTCCCTACCATAACAAAATAGGTTTTACAGAAGCCAATAGGGCTGTGCATTTCTGCAAATACAGAGCCAGTGACATCAGCTGTTACCTTAAAATGGCCATGTGTGGATTAAACAAGGGATCTATCATTTCAGGCAAATGAATATTTTATAAGATATAAAAAAGGAAATACAGTAGAAATATGGTTTAATAAGTCATGTCTGTTTTGATAACTGAAAGGCATCACATACTTGTGTGTGGAGATGGGTGGATATACCATATTGATTATACTATTATCCTTGAACCCTTTCTCTTTAACTGCTCCTCCAGTGTGCAAGCCTTGCAGAGCTTCCGATGATAATAAAACCAGCTTTGCACAAATTTTTGTTTCTAGGCCATTCGGAAGAGCCAGTGCACCCTTGTAAGCTGGAGGTATTACACCAGGTTTCAATAGCAAAGTCTGTATGTACAAGGATGTGTCTGTTTTCCAAAGGGGAGGAGTGTAAGTAGGTGAAAAAAAAACTTTAATTGTTCATAATATATATATATGAGCAATGTGCTAGTTTATACAGCAGGTGACGCCAACCCATAAGGCTGGCCTGTAGGGGAATTTCCCTTCAGGAGCCTATATAAGGCTGTTCAATTTCTCTTTGGCCTAAAAACATCAAGAGGCAGCAGACCTATTGGGCAGTTAGTACCGATAGGGCTAGCTAGAGAATAATAATGGGAAATTGAGTTCACTCTAGGAGTGAAAGTGAGAAAGGGCTAGGGAGTACAGATAGCATGTTGTTCCAATGAGGAGTGGCTAAGTGGGGGATAGAGCCCCATGGTCATTGTATTCCAGTGTTAGGGATACAAGTGTATAGGTTTAGTTAGAGGATACCTATAGTGGATGTTTGGGCACTGTATGTGTGGTCATGGAAGAGAAAGGTGGGAAGGAGTACCTCCCTGGAAAAGCTAAAAGCACTCTGTGCTTGCATTCCGGCGGGGCAAGATCCCTGGAGGCTATGATAAAGTTAGCTCCAGTTGTGTGTGCATGTGATAGAAGCACAAAGAGAGAGAGGGGGAAAGCATTTGCAAAAGTGTTAAGTATTGTACAATGATAAACCAGAGCCTTATTTGTAAGGCTGCCACCCTGCAAGAGGTTGTTTATCAATAAAGTGAGTTCATCACACTGGTGTGAAGATGTGTACTTCTAGCAGCAAAGTCTCTGCATGCATATTTTACAGTAATGGGTGACCCCATTACGGTTTATTAATTATTTACAGTACATGCAAATGCCATACTAGGCTGCCCAGGGCCTACAATGTGGCAACAGAACCCACTGAAACACAAAGAAACATGCACCTTTGACTTAGCAGCTAAAAAAAAGTCACTTTTTAACAATTTCTTATGTTCGTCAAGCCAGTGATATCTGGGCTCAAAGTGAACCCTGGAGCTTCCACCTGTCAGGAGGTGGTGCAAATCTTGCGCAACTATTAATGCTGTGGAATCTTGGAGCTACCTCAATGAGGTAGTAAGTCAAGGCTTCCAACAGTGGCAACAACTGGTGTAGGGATCTATAAGGTTCAGTTCCCCTATGGTCCTAAAAGTACCACATAGCAGGGAAATCTTTCCCTGCCTGGCAAGTGTTAGTGTTGGCCCTACATTGGATAAGGGAGGGAGAGTGAGCCCTTTGTCCCTAATGCTGTGTGTTTTGCTGTGCTCACACTGCAGATAGTGTTGGAAGCATGCCCTAAAGATTAAAATAAAGCAAGTTGTGTGCTCGGCTAGGAGAGCTTTGGAGCGTCTGAGGATTTCATTGCTGTGTGCCTGTGTCAGCTCTGTGTGAGCCTGCCAGCTCTGTTTGAGCCCCCGGGTGAGTTGCCTGTGGGAGGGTTGTGAAAGGATCCAGTGTGTTCCCTGTTTGAGAAACAGACTTTGTTTTTGTACCTACTAAGTGGGAACAATACTCTCTGTCCATCTGGAGAGGTATTTGGGCAGGCAGTGATAACTGGAGAAAGTTTATGAGCTTTTGGGGGAGAAGTACTCTCTTTGTCCACCAGGAGTAGAGTGTGGGGCTTTGCCTGCTAAGGATGTGCCAGGGTTGGACTGCACAAGGATTCCTCAGGTTAAAGGGTATTGAGATGCGATTGTATATTTTACTCTGCTCTTTTACATTTCTAAAAAGTTTATTTGTTTTACTGCAAATGGTGTGGTTAATTATTTGATCCTAGTGAGGCCACCCACAGGTGTATTCCTGGATTCCACTAGGTGAAGGCACTGCCATGAGAGGTAAATTCCCAGTGCCCTTTCATTTAGCAAAGGAGATTCATGACCTGTGGATGGTAAGAAATCTATGATGTATATCCTTTGGCACTGGGGGGTGGCCAAGATGAGGTTGCACAGGTTTGTGCCAAAAGAACTACAAATCAACTATATTTTTCCAGTACATTGTTTTCATTTAACTTCTCTTTCTTCAACTATATTTTCCAGTACATTGTTTCCTTTAACTTCTCTTTATTCACTTTACTACTGTTCAGCAATGTCCATTCTTGGTGTCATTTAGCTTCAAAGATGTCAGTCACTACTTTTTCTTTTCCTGCATACTTTCTCATGTTTTATCATGGGTCCTTAACAATAAGCAGGAATCCAGCTATGTCTCTCTGTCCAGTGTTCAGATGCAGCTTTAATAACCTATGCCTTTTCCCTTTAATACCAAATCATAATGAACATACTTCTTTCACAAAATATGCATACCTCATACACATTCCAAGGCAGCTGGCTCCTCTGCCCATCCATCAGAGGAGATAAATTGCTCACAATCTGCAGAACACAGCAGGATGTTGCCAGTTTCGCAAAATATAAATTATCACTGAAAGACTGTAGGTGGCAACAGAATCTAATCCAGAGAAAATGTAGCAGAAGTACTTTATAGTTTGCCCAGCTCTATTGCATTGAGCAGTATATTACAGTATGTACATGTTAGCTTAAGTTCTGTAATATTAGCAGCTACTGAGAGAGAATAAACAAACTGGGCATGCTGAGTTGTAGTGCAAGAAATCTTTTAATAAAGGAAAAGGCTGCAGTAAATATTAGTATTGTATACATGATGCAGTGATACATTGAGTTTTCAATTAGAAACTGAAACATGGAAAACTGAAAACAGAGAACTAAACAGCGCAATTCTCCCAATGAATCCTAACCAGAAGTCGGAGTTCCAGGTCACCAGATGCAGCCAGCTGCTTCTCTTCTCTGCCTCCTCTCACGATCAGGGATGCTGTTCACTTTAATAGACTTTAGGCATCGGGCTCCATGTTAAATTGAGGTACTAGGCCCTGTCTTCCCTAGTCCCTTCTCCTCTGGGTCCCTAATCTGGGTGAAGTACCACCAGAACACTGGTCATTTTCTCTCTCCCTTCTTGTTGGAACATAGCTGCTAAGATGCACAGCCTACACCTAACTCTCGCTGACTACACAGAACTCCACCAAACTACCCTACCACTAACCAACATACAATTGTGTTCAGAATAATAGCAGTTTTTTTAAAAAAGTGAATTAAGCTCAAAATCCTTATAATAGCTTTTATTTCCATACACACAAATGCATTGGGAACACTGCACATTCTATCAAGACATGAAGAAAAATGTATCACATGTGTGTTTTTCCTTTACAGAAAGTCAAGAAAAGGGAATATTAGGCTGTTCCAAAAAATGGCAGTATCTGCATTCTTCTTTACAAACTCATTCACTGTATAAACTGAAAAATGTTTCAAGATTTTGTTTTCTTTTGAATTACTGAACTGATATTTAGTTGTATAACCACTTTGTGTGTTGCATGGAGTCGACCAACTTCTGGCACTTGTTACATTCCACAATTTTTCTGCAGTTCTTGGTTTTGTTTTAGAAATAGCATTTTTATGTCACCCACAAGTTTTCTATTGGATTAAGGTCTGGTGATTGGACTGGCCACTCCATAAAGTCATCCTTGTTGCTCTTGAACCAAGATGTTGCTCATTTACACGTGTTTGAGGTCATTGTCTTGTTGAAACCCCCATTTCAAGGGCATTTCTTCGGCATAAGGCAACATGACCTCTTCAAGTATTTTCATGTATTGAAACTGATCCATGATTCCTGGTATGCGATAAATAGGCCCAACACCAAAGTAAATGAAACATTGCCATATCAAGATGCTTGCTTCATCAGTGTACTGTGACTTGAATTCGGTTGAACACCAGTACATTTTTGTGTAACAGTTCTCATAGGTAACTTAAGACCTTCGTTGATATTCCTGGAGCTGAACATTGGCTGGGTCTTTGTCATTTTGGCTATTCTTCTATCTATTCAACTGGTGGTTTTCCGTTTCAGGTTTCGGTTGCCATCATTGCATCATTTTAACTGAGCAGCCAATCATTTTCTGCACTTCTTTATATGTTTTCCCTTCTCCAATCAACTTTTTAATCAAAGTACGCTGTTCTTCTAAACAATGTCTGAAATGACCCATTTTACAACTATTTACATCTAGAAAACTACTTCTTCTCCTAACAAGCATAACAAACATTCTCTATCCTTTGCAAAATCTAAACTAGTGCATCGCCACTATCTAGTTTTCTACTATCTAGTTTTTCTACTTAATATAGTTATTAATTTTATTTCTTATGCTGATTACTTCTTTTGGTATTATTCTACAATTCTTAATATCATAGATTCAGATCTTTGAAATATCAATTTATAGGTAATTTGAATCATCTGTAAAAAAAAACATCATGGTCAAGAAGGCCACTTACACCAAGATTCATTTACAAATTAGGCTAAGTGTGTCATACACTTTTTGCATACTATTTTGTATTTTAAAAAAAGTGCAGTAATGTATGTTGAAGCAATGCCCATATAACTGAGGAATTATTTTTTCTCAAATGTGGTGTCATTTTGTTAAACAAATTACAAATAATTTAATAGTCAAAAAAAACTGAAGACCATTTAAAAATGTTAGACTCATTTGTAACACACTAAGGGGCCCATTTACTAACAATTGAATTACGATTTCTCTTACAAAACACCAAAAAATTGTGGTTTTCCTATATTTCTAAAAAGCTCTAAAAATGTGAGCTCTTTTAAATGAAAAAACTACAAAAGCTGTTGCTGCCAAACTTTGCCAAGTAAAAGTTGTCAAGGTGCTGTAGTCAAGGGAGGTGCGCTGATCCTATTGGACCATTTTTAAACCAATCAGAATTTAGAGGTTTTTGGACTTTTTTTGTAAGATAGAAACATATTATATTCAGATCTTTTAATAAATTCAATGACAATTGTGGTTTTAGAGTTTGTGATTTTAGTCATGGTTTTAAAAACCTCTAAAATCACTAAAATCCAATCTTTAATAAATAAACCACCACATGTTACATTAAAGAGATACTGAATCAGAAATTAACTTTTTTTTTACCTCTATTATAACATTGTCTTTACTTGCTATTTATAATTGTGCTATTAAAGTGTGTAACTGATGCTTGTACACTACTTATTTGATATATTCCTCTTAATACAGTCTACCAAGCACTAGAGATGTCGCGAACTGTTCGCCGGCGAACTTGTTCGCGCGAACATCGGGTGTTCGCGCTCGCCGGAAGTTCGCGAACGTCGCGCGACGTTCGCCATTTTGGGTTCGCCATTGTTGGCGCTTTTTTTTGCCCTCTCACCCCAGACCAGCAGGTACATGGCAGCCAATCAGGAAGCTCTCCCCTGGACCACTCCCCTTCCCTATAAAAACCGAAGCCCTGCAGCGTTTTTTCACTCTGCCTGTGTGTGCTGAAGAGATAGTGTAGGGAGAGAGCTGCTGCCTGTTAGTGATTTCAGGGACAGTTGAAAGTTTGCTGGCTAGTAATCGTTTTGATACTGCTCTGTTATTGGAGGGACAGAAGTCTGCAGGGGTTTGAGGGACATTTAAGCTTAGGTAGCTTTGCTGGCTAGTAATCTACCTTCTACTGCAGTGCTCTGTATGTAGCTGCAGTGGGCAGCTGTCCTGCTTCTGATCTCATCTGCTGACTGCTGCAATAACAGTAGTCCTTGTAAGGACTGCTTTTATTTATTTTTTTGTTGTTTACTACTACTACTACTACTACTACTATAAGAGCCCAGTGCTATTAGTCTAGCAGTGTTGGGGAGTGGGACTGGTGTGCTAATCTGCTGCTCCTAGTAGTTCAGCAGCACCAACTTTAATTTTTTTTTTTTAATATTCATTTTTTTTTATTTTACTTTTTTTTATTTTACTACCGCTGTAGTAGTGTATAAGTTGACCTTTTAGGCATTATTTGCCCTGTAGGCATTATTTGCACACTGTTTTCTTCAACCCGCCATCGAGCTGTGTGACCTTGTTCACATTCTGTCTAAATATCCATAATATTACCGTCTCCAGAAAAAACACCGGAGTCACTTTTTTCAAGCAGCCATAATATATTTACGTAATCCGTATCCACCGCTGTAGTAGTGTATACGTTGGCCTTGTAGGCATTATTTGCACACTGTTTTCTTCAGCCCGCCATCGAGCTGTGTGACCTTGTTCCCATTCTGTCTAAATATCCATAATATTACCGTCTCCAGAAAAAACACCGGAGTCACTTTTTTCAAGCAGCATTCATATATTTTACGTAATCCGTATCCACCGCTGTAGTAGTGTATACGTTGGCCTTGTAGGCATTATTTGCACACTGTTTTCTTCAACCCGCCATCGAGCTGTGTGACCTTGTTCCCATTCTGTCTAAATATCCATAATATTACCGTCTCCAGAAAAAACACCGGAGTCACTTTTTTCAAGCAGCATTCATATATTTTACGTAATCCGTATCCACCGCTGTAGTAGTGTATACGTTGGCCTTGTAGGCATTATTTGCACACTGTTTTCTTCAACCCGCCATCGAGCTGTGTGACCTTGTTCCCATTCTGTCTAAATATCCATAATATTACCGTCTCCAGAAAAAACACCGGAGTCACTTTTTTCAAGCAGCATTCATATATTTTACGTAATCCGTATCCACCGCTGTAGTAGTGTATACGTTGGCCTTGTAGGCATTATTTGCACACTGTTTTCTTCAACCCGCCATCGAGCTGTGTGAGCTTGTTCACATTTTGTCTAAATATTGATAATATTATCGTCTCTAGAAAAACCACTTGAGTTACTTTTTTTCAAGCAGCATTCATATATTTTACGTAATCCGTATCCACCGCTGTAGTAGTGTATACGTTGACCTTGTAGGCATTATTTGCACACTGTTTTCTTCAACCCGCCATCGAGCTGTGTGACCTTGTTCCCATTCTGTCTAAATATCCATAATATTACCGTCTCCAGAAAAAACACCGGAGTCACTTTTTTCAAGCAGCATTCATATATTTTACGTAATCCGTATCCCACCGCTGTAGTAGTGTATACGTTGGCCTTGTAGGCATTATTTGCACACTGTTTTCTTCAACCCGCCATCGAGCTGTGTGACCTTGTTCCCATTCTGTCTAAATATCCATAATATTACCGTCTCCAGAAAAAACACCGGAGTCACTTTTTTCAAGCAGCATTCATATATTTTACGTAATCCGTATCCACCGCTGTAGTAGTGTATACGTTGGCCTTGTAGGCATTATTTGCACACTGTTTTCTTCAACCCGCCATCGAGCTGTGTGACCTTGTTCCCATTCTGTCTAAATATCCATAATATTACCGTCTCCAGAAAAAACACCGGAGTCACTTTTTTCAAGCAGCATTCATATATTTTACGTAATCCGTATCCACCGCTGTAGTAGTGTATACGTTGGCCTTGTAGGCATTATTTGCACAGTGTTTTCTTCAACCCGCCATCGAGCTGTGTGAGCTTGTTCACATTTTGTCTAAATATTGATAATATTATCGTCTCTAGAAAAACCACTTGAGTTACTTTTTTTCAAGCAGCATTCATATATTTTACGTAATCCGTATCCACCGCTGTAGTAGTGTATACGTTGACCTTGTAGGCATTATTTGCACACTGTTTTCTTCAACCCGCCATCGAGCTGTGTGAGCTTGTTCACATTTTGTCTAAATATTGATAATATTATCGTCTCTAGAAAAACCACTTGAGTTACTTTTTTCAAGCAGCATTCATATATTTTACGTAATCCGTATCCACCGCTGTAGTAGTGTATACGTTGACTTTGTAGGCATTATTTGCACAGTGTTTTCTTCAACCCGCCATCTAGCTGTGTGTATTATCGTTTCCAGAAAAACCAACTGAGTTTTTGTTGTTGTTGTTGTTGTTGTTTTTTTAAAAATAATGCCAGGCAAAGGCAGGCCGCCACGCAGAGGCCGTGCTAGGGGCCGTGCTGCTATGCAATCCTGTGGCCCTAGCAAATTGCCCAGTTTTAAAAAGCCAATGACCCTGAACTCCCAAAATGCTGAAGAGGTAGTTGACTGGCTTACACAGCACACCCCATCCTCTACCGTTTCTAACTTTACCACAACATCCTCCTCATCCTCCACTGCTATGGCCACCCCACGTAACACTTCCTCCACCAC
This sequence comes from Xenopus laevis, assembly GCF_017654675.1. Classification (NCBI taxonomy): domain Eukaryota; kingdom Metazoa; phylum Chordata; class Amphibia; order Anura; family Pipidae; genus Xenopus; species Xenopus laevis. The sequence continues at coordinate 76,856,058 of NC_054374.1, forward strand.
CGGTGCCCTTCTTCACTGGGGTCAGAGGAGTTATTTTCCAATGAGTTTCTTGAACTGAAGTAATGCGCAACCATTATTGCCAGAAGAAGATGAAGGAGATGAGGACCTTACACCAGATTTAATTCTGGCAGAGAACACGATAGAGATGGACATAATGAGTGATGAGGAGGAGGTCCCCGCTGCTGCTTCCTTCTGTGATGTGTCAGAAGAAAATTGATGCATCTGAGGAGAATGATGATGAGGAGATTGATGTTTTGTGGGTGCCTAGTAGAAGAGAGCAAGAGGAGGGTAGTTCAGATGGAGAGACGGAGAGTCAGAGAGGCAGTAGGAGAATAAGACTTAGAAGAAGCAGGGAGGACAGCCCGCAGGGATCAGCAGGGCAACAACATGTATCGGCACCTGTGTTCAGCCGGCCAACGCACCCGCCATTGCCGCCAATACCGCCAACTCCGCCAACTTCTACTGTTACCGCCAGATCGCACACTTCCAAAAGTCAGCAGTGTGGGATTTTTTTTAATGTGTGTGCCTCTGACAAAAGCATTGTAATTTGCAATGAGTGCAGTCAGAAACTGAGCCTTGGTAAGCCAACAGCCACATAGGTACAACTTCTATGCGAAGGCACATGAGCGGCCAGCACAAAGGCACTTTGGGAGCACACCTCAAAGGCACAGGCAAACTAAAAGCCACACTCCTTCTGGTCCAGCCATCTTAATGCCTCTACTCTGCTCTCCTTGGACCCCGTCTGAACCACCCTCCACTCCGCCTTCCACCTTGACCACCCTGTTCCCATTCCCAATCATCTGCCCACCAAGCCAAGTTTCTGTGAAGGCCATGTTTGAGCGTAAGAAGCCAATGGTCTGACTGTCACCCCCTTGCCCGGCGTCTGACAGCTGGCTTGTCTGCACTCTTAGCCCGCCAGCTTTTTACCATACCAGCTGGTGGACTCTGAGGCCTTCCGCAAATTTGTAGCAAATTGGTGACACCCGCAGTGGAAGGTACCCAGCCGCAATTTTTTTTCTAAAAAGGAATACCCACACCTGTACCAACATGTGCAGAGCCAAGTTACGCGCATCTCTGTCACTTAGTGTTGGGCCAAAGGTCCATATGACTACTGACGCATGGTCCTCCAAGCATGGTCAGGGCAGGTATGTCACCTACACTGCCCACTGGGAACTTGGTAATGGCTGGGAAGCAGGGAATGGGTAGCTCAACAACAACAGTTGGAGTTGGTGTCACCGCCACGGATTGCACGCGTTCTGCCACCACCTCTACTCCTCCATCGCTCTCTACGTCGTCTTCCTTCTTCTTCTTACTCTGCTGCTGGGTCCTCCTTCTCCTCCTCCACACCTGTGCACCCCCAGCTCCCCCTAGGCTATTCGACGTTGCCAGGTACGCCGTTGTCACGCTGTCTTGGGGATGACGTGCCTGGAAAGCAAAACCATACGGATCTGTAATCTCTGTCAATCTCTGCAGTCACAGGCCGATCGTGGCCTGACCGCCACAGCCAACTGCCAGATCCGGAAAAGTGGTGTGTGACATATGGAAGCAATCTGTTGGCAGCGTTGAGACTAGGCAATTTAACACATGTGCCCTGCATGGCACATGTGTTAAATTTAATAGTCCAACGTTTTGTCTCAAGTACGCAGGATTCCAGGACGTTTCGAACCCAGTCCAGAAAGGTGTCGGCCCATTTCAGACGTTCCTACACCAGCCATGGCACGCCTTGCCTGACATTCAGCAGCGCTACAACATGCCAGTCAGCTCTATCCTGCAGTTTTTTTATCCTGCAGATTTTTACAGTTCTGTTATCAGTATCACAACCAACTTCAGACAAATTAGCTAGATTCCTATAAGGCATCTCTGCTGTTCACTTCTGGGCTACATTTGCCTTGATTATATACAGTTTTGTTAGACCGAAGCATGTTTTTTACTGTAAAAATATTAATCCATCCAGTCTCATTATTTTGGAAGCTTACACAAAACCTGCTTTTGCTTAATTATTTTCTCTGGGGAGTTTATACCCCATCATGCTTTACAAGATTCCATGCAAGCTAATGAACTTCATATATTCTGAAAAAAGACAGGAGTTGCTGGCTTCCTGCTAGAGTCCCCTACTATTTACCTGGAGTATGAGGATGGATGTAGTGGAAATGTATGCAAGCTCCTCATATATATATAAGTGGTTTCCATATACTACTACATTTCATGCCTTAGACGATATACATTTTTTTCAGCAACAAGAAGTGAAAGTGTTTTGCATTGTATTCAAATCATTTACATTTAAAAGCAAAACATATATTTTTGTCTATTGCCAAGTTGTTTTATTGTGGTTATTATTTCTCAAAATCTCTGGATTTGTTTATAAAGAATAAAGTAATTGCATTACAGTCTCTATGAATAACATACTTACAATGGCTGCAAGTGCTTGAATGAGGAAACACCAGGCCTTGCCTTAAAAAGAAAGGGTCCATATTTATGAGTCATTTATGAATGTGGCCGCCAGTGCAGTTACACTAAATCAGCCAATTGTTGTGAATGTTGATGTTATTCATTAAGGCATGTGAGCCCAATTACAAGTTGCCCTAAGTGCATGTGCAAGCTATTTGATAAAGGGAAAGACTTAAGCTATCACAACCATGACATGGCAGTAATGGAGAGTTCCCACTGCATTTTATAAATGCTTTTTTTTCTTGTGGACATTTCCTATTCTCTCAAATATCTTCTGGCAAAAACACTTCGGCCTGGCATTGAAATAAATGAGCTTGGTGGAGAACAAGAAATATATATGTGTCTGTCTTCCCTACCATAACAAAATAGGTTTTTACAGAAAGCCAATAGGGCTGTGCATTTCTGCAAATACAGAGCCAGTGACATCAGCTGTACCTTAAAATGGCCATGTGTGGATTAAACAAGGGATCTATCATTTCAGGCAAATGAATATTTTATAAGATATAAAAAAGGAAATACAGTAGAAATATGGTTTAATAAGTCATGTCTGTTTGATAACTGGAAAGGCATCACATACTGTGTGTGGAGATGGGTGGATATACCATATTGATTATACTATTATCCTTGAACCTTTCTCTTTAATCTGCTCCTCCAGTGTGCAAGCCTTGCAGAGCTTCCGATGATAATAAAAACCAGCTTTGCAACAATTTTTGTTTCTAGGGCCATTCGGAAGAGCCAGTGCACCCTTGTAAGCTGGAGGTATTACACCAGGTTTCAATAGCAAAGTCTGTATGTACAAGGATGTGTCTGTTTTCCAAAGGGGAGGAGTGTAAGTAGGTGAAAAAAAAACTTTAATTGTTCATAATATATATATGAGCAATGTGGCTAGTTTATACAGCAGGTGACGCCAACCCATAAGGCTGGCCTGTAGGGGAATTTCCCTTCAGGAGGCCTATATAAGGCTGGTTCAATTTCTCTTTGGCCTAAAAACATCAAGAGGCAGCAGACCTATTGGGCAGTTAGTACCGATAGGGCTAGCTAGAGAATAATAATGGGAAATTGAGTTCACTCTAGGAGTGAAAGTGAGAAAGGGCTAGGGGAGTACAGATAGCATGTTGTTCCAATGAGGAGTGGCTAAGTGGGGGATAGAGCCCCATGGTCATTGTATTCCAGTGTTAGGATACAAGTGTATAGGTTTTAGTAGAGGATACCTATAGTGGATGTTTGGGCACTGTATGTGTGGTCATGGAAGAGAAAGGTGGGAAGGAGTACCTCCCTGGAAAAGCTAAAAGCACTCTGTGCTTGCATTCCGGCGGGGCAAGATCCCTGGAGGCTATGATAAAGTTAGCTCCAGTTGTGTGTGCATGTGATAGAAGCACAAGAGAGAGAGGGGAAAGCATTTGCAAAAGTGTTAAGTATTGTACAATGATAAACCAGAGCCTTATTTGTAAGGCTGCCACCCTGCAAGAGGTTGTTTATCAATAAAGTGAGTTCATCACACTGGTGTGAAGATGTGTACTTTCTAGCAGCAAAGTCTCTGCATGCATATTTACAGTAATGGGTGACCCCATTTACGGTTTATTAATTATTTACAGTACATGCCAAATGCCATACTAGGCTGCCCAGGGCCTACAATGTGGCAACAGAACCCACTGAAACACAAAGAAACATGCACCTTTGACTTAGCAGCTAAAAAAAAGTCACTTTTTTAACAATTTCTTATGTTCGTCAAGCCAGTGATATCTGGGCTCAAAGTGAACCCTGGGAGCTTCCACCTGTCAGGAGGGTGGTGCAAATCTTGCGCAACTATTAATGCTGTGGAATCTTGGAGCTACCTCAATGAGGTAGTAAGTCAAGGCTTCCAACAGTGGCAACAACTGGTGTAGGATCTATAAGGTTCAGTTCCCCTTATGGTCCTAAAAGTACCACATAGCAGGGAAATCTTTCCCTGCCTGGCAAGTGTTAGTGTTGGCCCTACATTGGATAAGGGAGGGAGAGTGAGCCCTTTGTCCCTAATGCTGTGTGTTTTGCTGTGCTCACACTGCAGATAGTGTTGGAAGCATGCCCTAAAGATTAAAATAAAGCAAGTTGTCGTGCTCGGCTAGGAGAGCTTTGGAGCGTCTGAGGATTTCATTGCTGTGTGCCTGTGTCAGCTCTGTGTGAGCCTGCCAGCTCTGTTTGAGCCCCCGGGTGAGTTGCCTGTGGGAGGGTTGTGAAAGGATCCAGTGTGTTCCCTGTTTGAGAAACAGACTTTGTTTTTGTACCTACTAAGTGGGAACAATACTCTCTGTCCATCTGGAGAGGTATTTGGGCAGGCAGTGATAACTGGAGAAAGTTTATGAGCTTTGGGGGAGAAGTACTCTCTTTGTCCACCAGGAGTAGGAGTGTGGGGCTTTGCCTGCTAAGGATGTGCCAGGGTTGGACTGCACAAGGATTCCTCAGGTTAAAGGGTATTGAGATGCGATTGTATATTTTACTCTGCTCTTTACCATTTCTAAAAAGTTTATTTGTTTTACTGCAAATGGTGTGGTTAATTATTTGATCCTAGTGAGGCCACCCACAGGTGTATTCCTGGATTCCACTACGGTGAAGGCCACTGCCATGAGAGGTAAATTCCCAGTGCCCTTTCATTTAGCAAAGGAGATTCATGACCTGTGGATGGTAAGAAATCTATGATGTATATCCTTTGGCACTGGGGGTGGCCAAGATGAGGTTGCACAGGTTTGTGCCAAAAGAACTACAAATCAACTATATTTTTCCAGTACATTGTTTTCATTTAACTTCTCTTTCTTCAACTATATTTTCCAGTACATTGTTTCCTTTAACTTCTCTTTATTCACTTTACTACTGTTCAGCAATGTCCATTCTTGGTGTCATTTAGCTTCAAAGATGTCAGTCACTACTTTTTCTTTTCCTGCATACTTTCTCATGTTTTATCATGGGTCCTTAACAATAAGCAGGAATCCAGCTATGTCTCTCTGTCCAGTGTTCAGATGCAGCTTTAATAACCTATGCCTTTTCCCTTTAATACCAAATCATAATGAACATACTTCTTTCACAAAATATGCATACCTCATACACATTCCAAGGCAGCTGGCTCCTCTGCCCATCCATCAGAGGAGATAAATTGCTCACAATCTGCAGAACACAGCAGGATGTTGCCAGTTTCGCAAAATATAAATTATCACTGAAAGACTGTAGGTGGCAACAGAATCTAATCCAGAGAAAATGTAGCAGAAGTACTTTATAGTTTGCCCAGCTCTATTGCATTGAGCAGTATATTACAGTATGTACATGTTAGCTTAAGTTCTGTAATATTAGCAGCTACTGAGAGAGAATAAACAAACTGGGCATGCTGAGTTGTAGTGCAAGAAATCTTTTAATAAAGGAAAAGGCTGCAGTAAATATTAGTATTGTATACATGATGCAGTGATACATTGAGTTTTCAATTAGAACTGAAACATGGAAAACTGAAAACAGAGAACTAAACAGCGCAATTCTCCCAATGAATCCTAACCAGAAGTCGGAGTTCCAGGTCACCAGATGCAGCCAGCTGCTTCTCTTCTCTGCCTCCTCTCACGATCAGGGATGCTGTTCACTTTAATAGACTTTAGGCATCGGGCTCCATGTTAAATTGAGGTACTAGGCCCTGTCTTCCCTAGTCCCTTCTCCTCTGGGTCCCTAATCTGGGTGAAGTACCACCAGAACACTGGTCATTTTCTCTCTCCCTTCTTGTTGGAACATAGCTGCTAAGATGCACAGCCTACACCTAACTCTCGCTGACTACACAGAACTCCACCAAACTACCCTACCACTAACCAACATACAATTGTGTTCAGAATAATAGCAGTTTTTTTAAAAAAGTGAATTAAGCTCAAAATCCTTATAATAGCTTTTATTTCCATACACACAAATGCATTGGGAACACTGCACATTCTATCAAGACATGAAGAAAAATGTATCACATGTGTGTTTTTCCTTTACAGAAAGTCAAGAAAAGGGAATATTAGGCTGTTCCAAAAAATGGCAGTATCTGCATTCTTCTTTACAAACTCATTCACTGTATAAACTGAAAAATGTTTCAAGATTTTGTTTTCTTTTGAATTACTGAACTGATATTTAGTTGTATAACCACTTTGTGTGTTGCATGGAGTCGACCAACTTCTGGCACTTGTTACATTCCACAATTTTTCTGCAGTTCTTGGTTTTGTTTTAGAAATAGCATTTTTATGTCACCCACAAGTTTTCTATTGGATTAAGGTCTGGTGATTGGACTGGCCACTCCATAAAGTCATCCTTGTTGCTCTTGAACCAAGATGTTGCTCATTTACACGTGTTTGAGGTCATTGTCTTGTTGAAACCCCCATTTCAAGGGCATTTCTTCGGCATAAGGCAACATGACCTCTTCAAGTATTTTCATGTATTGAAACTGATCCATGATTCCTGGTATGCGATAAATAGGCCCAACACCAAAGTAAATGAAACATTGCCATATCAAGATGCTTGCTTCATCAGTGTACTGTGACTTGAATTCGGTTGAACACCAGTACATTTTTGTGTAACAGTTCTCATAGGTAACTTAAGACCTTCGTTGATATTCCTGGAGCTGAACATTGGCTGGGTCTTTGTCATTTTGGCTATTCTTCTATCTATTCAACTGGTGGTTTTCCGTTTCAGGTTTCGGTTGCCATCATTGCATCATTTTAACTGAGCAGCCAATCATTTTCTGCACTTCTTTATATGTTTTCCCTTCTCCAATCAACTTTTTTAATCAAAGTACGCTGTTCTTCTAAACAATGTCTGAAATGACCCATTTTACACTATTTACATCTAGAAAACTACTTCTTCTCCTAACAAGCATAACAAACATTCTCTATCCTTTGCAAAATCTAAACTAGTGCATCGCCACTATCTAGTTTTCTACTATCTAGTTTTTCTACTTAATATAGTTATTAATTTTATTTCTTATGCTGATTACTTCTTTTGGTATTATTCTACAATTCTTAATATCATAGATTCAGATCTTTGAAAATATCAATTTATAGGTAATTTGAATCATCTGTAAAAAAAAACATCATGGTCAAGAAGGCCACTTACACCAAGATTCATTTACAAATTAGGCTAAGTGTGTCATACACTTTTGCATACTATTTTGTATTTTAAAAAAAGTGGCAGTAATGTATGTTGAAGCAATGCCCATATAACTGAGGAATTATTTTTTCTCAAATGTGGTGTCATTTTGTTAAACAAATTACAAATAATTTAATAGTCAAAAAAAACTGAAGACCATTTAAAAATGTTAGACTCATTTGTAACACACTAAGGGGCCCATTTACTAACAATTGAATTACGATTTCTCTTACAAAACACCAAAAAATTGTGGTTTTCCTATATTTCTAAAAAGCTCTAAAAATGTGAGCTCTTTTAAATGAAAAAACTACAAAAGCTGTTGCTGCCAAACTTTGCCAAGTAAAAGTTGTCAAGGTGCTGTAGTCAAGGGAGGTGCGCTGATCCTATTGGACCATTTTTAAACCAATCAGAATTTAGAGGTTTTGGACTTTTTTTGTAAGATAGAAACATATTATATTCAGATCTTTTAATAAATTCAATGACAATGTGGTTTTAGAGTTTGTGATTTTAGTCATGGTTTTAAAAACCTCTAAAATCACTAAAATCCAATCTTTAATAAATAAACCACCACATGTTACATTAAAGAGATACTGAATCAGAAATTAACTTTTTTTTTTACCTCTATTATAACATTGTCTTTACTTGCTATTTATAATTGTGCTATTAAAGTGTGTAACTGATGCTTGTACACTACTTATTTGATATATTCCTCTTAATACAGTCTACCAAGCACTAGAGATGTCGCGAACTGTTCGCCGGCGAACTTGTTCGCGCGAAACATCGGGTGTTCGCGCTCGCCGGAAGTTCAGCGAACGTCCGCGCGACGTTCGCCATTTTGGGTTCGCCATTGTTGGCGCTTTTTTTTGCCCTCTCACCCCAGACCAGCAGGTACATGGCCAGCCAATCAGGAAGCTCTCCCCTGGACCACTCCCCTTCCCTATAAAAACCGAAGCCCTGCAGCGTTTTTTCACTCTGCCTGTGTGTGCTGAAGAGATAGTGTAGGAGAGAGCTGCTGCCTGTTAGTGATTTCAGGGACAGTTGAAAGTTTGCTGGCTAGTAATCGTTTGATACTGCTCTGTTATTGGAGGGACAGAAGTCTGCAGGGGTTTGAGGGACATTTAAGCTTAGGTAGCTTTGCTGGCTAGTAATCTACCTTCTACTGCAGTGCTCTGTATGTAGCTGCAGTGGGCAGCTGTCCTGCTTCTGATCTCATCTGCTGACTGCTGCAATAACAGTAGTCCTTGTAAGGACTGCTTTTATTTATTTTTTGTTGTTTTTACTACTACTACTACTACTACTACTATAAGAGCCCAGTGCTATTAGTCTAGCAGTGTTGGGGAGTGGGACTGGTGTGCTAATCTGCTGCTCCTAGTAGTTCAGCAGCACCAACTTTAATTTTTTTTTTTTAATATTCATTTTTTTTTTATTTTACTTTTTTTATTTTACTACCGCTGTAGTAGTGTATAAGTTGACCTTTTAGGCATTATTTGCCCTGTAGGCATTATTTGCACACTGTTTTCTTCAACCCGCCATCGAGCTGTGTGACCTTGTTCACATTCTGTCTAAATATCCATAATATTACCGTCTCCAGAAAAAACACCGGAGTCACTTTTTTCAAGCAGCCATAATATATTTTACGTAATCCGTATCCACCGCTGTAGTAGTGTATACGTTGGCCTTGTAGGCATTATTTGCACACTGTTTTCTTCAGCCCGCCATCGAGCTGTGTGACCTTGTTCCCATTCTGTCTAAATATCCATAATATTACCGTCTCCAGAAAAAACACCGGAGTCACTTTTTTCAAGCAGCATTCATATATTTTACGTAATCCGTATCCACCGCTGTAGTAGTGTATACGTTGGCCTTGTAGGCATTATTTGCACACTGTTTTCTTCAACCCGCCATCGAGCTGTGTGACCTTGTTCCCATTCTGTCTAAATATCCATAATATTACCGTCTCCAGAAAAAACACCGGAGTCACTTTTTTCAAGCAGCATTCATATATTTTACGTAATCCGTATCCACCGCTGTAGTAGTGTATACGTTGGCCTTGTAGGCATTATTTGCACACTGTTTTCTTCCAACCCGCCATCGAGCTGTGTGACCTTGTTCCCATTCTGTCTAAATATCCATAATATTACCGTCTCCAGAAAAACACCGGAGTCACTTTTTTCAAGCAGCATTCATATATTTTACGTAATCCGTATCCACCGCTGTAGTAGTGTATACGTTGGCCTTGTAGGCATTATTTGCACACTGTTTTCTTCAACCCGCCATCGAGCTGTGTGAGCTTGTTCACATTTTGTCTAAATATTGATAATATTATCGTCTCTAGAAAAACCACTTGAGTTACTTTTTTTCAAGCAGCATTCATATATTTTACGTAATCCGTATCCACCGCTGTAGTAGTGTATACGTTGACCTTGTAGGCATTATTTGCACACTGTTTCTTCAACCCGCCATCGAGCTGTGTGACCTTGTTCCCATTCTGTCTAAATATCCATAATATTACCGTCTCCAGAAAAAACACCGGAGTCACTTTTTTCAAGCAGCATTCATATATTTTACGTAATCCGTATCCACCGCTGTAGTAGTGTATACGTTGGCCTTGTAGGCATTATTTGCACACTGTTTTCTTCAACCCGCCATCGAGCTGTGTGACCTTGTTCCCATTCTGTCTAAATATCCATAATATTACCGTCTCCAGAAAAAACACCGGAGTCACTTTTTTCAAGCAGCATTCATATATTTTACGTAATCCGTATCCACCGCTGTAGTAGTGTATACGTTGGCCTTGTAGGCATTATTTGCACACTGTTTTCTTCAACCCGCCATCGAGCTGTGTGACCTTGTTCCCATTCTGTCTAAATATCCATAATATTACCGTCTCCAGAAAAAACACCGGAGTCACTTTTTTCAAGCAGCATTCATATATTTTACGTAATCCGTATCCACCGCTGTAGTAGTGTATACGTTGGCCTTGTAGGCATTATTTGCACAGTGTTTTCTTCAACCCGCCATCGAGCTGTGTGAGCTTGTTCACATTTTGTCTAAATATTGATAATATTATCGTCTCTAGAAAAACCACTTGAGTTACTTTTTTTCAAGCAGCATTCATATATTTTACGTAATCCGTATCCACCGCTGTAGTAGTGTATACGTTGACCTTGTAGGCATTATTTGCACACTGTTTTCTTCAACCCGCCATCGAGCTGTGTGAGCTTGTTCACATTTTGTCTAAATATTGATAATATTATCGTCTCTAGAAAAACCACTTGAGTTACTTTTTTTCAAGCAGCATTCATATATTTTACGTAATCCGTATCCACCGCTGTAGTAGTGTATACGTTGACTTTGTAGGCATTATTTGCACAGTGTTTTCTTCAACCCGCCATCTAGCTGTGTGTATTATCGTTTCCAGAAAAACCAACTGAGTTTTTGTTGTTGTTGTTGTTGTTGTTTTTTAAAAAATAATGCCAGGCAAAGGCAGGCCGCCACGCAGAGGCCGTGCTAGGGGCCGTGCTGCTATGCAATCCTGTGGCCCTAGCAAATTGCCCAGTTTTAAAAAGCCAATGACCCTGAACTCCCAAAATGCTGAAGAGGTAGTTGACTGGCTTACACAGCACACCCCATCCTCTACCGTTTCTAACTTTACCACAACATCCTCCTCATCCTCCACTGCTATGGCCACCCCACGTAACACTTCCTCCACCACCGGTGCCCCTTCTTCACTGGGGTCAGAGGAGTTATTTTCCAATGAGTTTCTTGAACTGAGTAATGCGCAACCATTATTGCCAGAAGAAGATGAAGGAGATGAGGACCTTACACCAGATTTAATTCTGGCAGAGAACACGATAGAGATGGACATAATGAGTGATGAGGAGGAGGTCCCCGCTGCTGCTTCCTTCTGTGATGTGTCAGAAGAAATTGATGCATCTGAGGAGAATGATGATGAGGAGATTGATGTTTTGTGGGTGCCTAGTAGAAGAGAGCAAGAGGAGGGTAGTTCAGATGGAGAGACGGAGAGTCAGAGAGGCAGTAGGAGAATAAGACTTAGAAGAAGCAGGGAGGACAGCCCGCAGGGATCAGCAGGGCAACAACATGTATCGGCACCTGTGTTCAGCCGGCCAACGCACCCGCCATTGCCGCCAATACCGCCAACTCCGCCAACTTCTACTGTTACCGCCAGATCGCACACTTCCAAAAAGTCAGCAGTGTGGGATTTTTTAATGTGTGTGCCTCTGACAAAAGCATTGTAATTTGCAATGAGTGCAGTCAGAAACTGAGCCTTGGTAAGCCCAACAGCCACATAGGTACAACTTCTATGCGAAGGCACATGAGCGGCAAGCACAAAGCACTTTGGGAGCAACACCTCAAAGGCAACAGGCAAACTAAAAGCCACACTCCTTCTGGTCCAGCATCTTACTGCTCTACCTCTGCTCTCCTTGACCCGTCTGAACCACCCTCCACTCCGCCTTCCACCTTGACCACCTGTTCCCATTCCCAGTCATCTGCCACCAGCCAAGTTTCTGTGAAGGCCATGTTTGAGCGTAAGAAGCCAATGTCTGACTGTCACCCCCTTGCCCGGCGTCTGACAGCTGGCTTGTCTGCACTCTTAGCCCGCCAGCTTTTACCATACCAGCTGGTGGACTCTGAGGCCTTCCGCAAATTTGTAGCAATTGGGACACCGCAGTGGAAGGTACCCAGCCGCAATTTTTTTTCTAAAAAGGGAATACCACACCTGTACCAACATGTGCAGAGCCAAGTTACCGCATCTCTGTCACTTAGTGTTGGGCCAAAGGTCCATATGACTACTGACGCATGGTCCTCCAAGCATGGTCAGGGCAGGTATGTCACCTACACTGCCCACTGGGTGAACTTGGTAATGGCTGGGAAGCAGGGAATGGGTAGCTCAACAACAACAGTGGAGTTGGTGTCACCGCCACGGATTGCACGCGGTTCTGCCACCACCTCTACTCCTCCATCGCTCTCTACCTCGTCTTCTTCTTCTTCTTACTCTGCTGCTGGGTCCTCCTTCTCCTCCTCCACACCTGTGCACCCCCAGCTCCCCCTAGGCTATTCGACGTGCCAGGTACGCCGTTGTCACGCTGTCTTGGGGATGACGTGCCTGGAAAGCAAAAACCATACCGGATCTGTACTCCTGTCATCTCTGCAGTCACAGGCCGATCGGTGGCTGACCCCACACCAACTGCAGATCGGAAAAGTGGTGTGTGACAATGGAAGCAATCTGTTGGCAGCGTTGAGACTAGGCAATTTAACACATGTGCCCTGCATGGCACATGTGTTAAATTTAATAGTCCAACGTTTTGTCTCCAAGTACCCAGGATTCCAGGACGTTCTCACCCAGTCCAGAAAGGTGTCGGCCCATTTCAGACGTTCCTACACAGCCATGGCACGCCTTGCTGACATTCAGCAGCGCTACAACATGCCAGTCAGGCGTTTGATTTCTGACAGCCAGACTCGCTGGAATTCAACGCTCCTTATGTTGGAACGTCTGCTGCAACAACAAAGGGCCGTCAACGAGTACCTTTTTGAACTGGGTGGTAGGACTGGATCTGCACAGCTGGGGATTTTTTTCCCCCGTTACTGGGTGCTTATGCGCGATGCCTGCAGGCTCATGCGACCTTTTGAAGAGGTGACAAATATGGTCAGTCGCACCGAAGGCACCATCAGCGACCTAATACCCTTCGCTTTCTTCCTGGAGCGTGCCGTGCGACGAGTGACAGATGAGGCTGTAGACCAGCGTGACGAGGAGCTGGAAGCGCACGATTTCTGGTCGGAATCACCAGAACGAACCCAGGCACCTGCTGCAACGCAGGGAGAGGTGCCAGAAGTGGAGTCAGAGGAGGAAGGTGGCTTTGTGGAGGAGGAGGAGGAGGACCAACAGGAGCAGGCTTCCCAGGGGGCTAGTGGTGACCTTTTGGGGACCCCTGGTCTTGTACGTGGCTGGGGGGAGGAGACCGTGGATGATGCAGTCCTTGATAATGAGGAAGCGGAGATGGATAGCTCTGCATCCAACCTTGTGAGAATGGGGTCTTTCATGCTGTCATGCCTGTTGAAGGACCCCCGTATCAAGAGGCTTAAGGAGAAGGACCTGTACTGGGTCGCAACGCTACTAGACCCTCGGTACAAGCATAAAGTGTCAGAAATGTTACCAACATACCACAAGTCCGAAAAGATGCGGCATTTACAAACCAGCCTGCAAAACATGTTGTACAATGCTTTTAAGGGTGATGTCACTTCAGGAACTCATCAACATTCCAGGGGCAGAGGTGCCAGTAATCCTGCCACGAGCACACCTGCAAGGACAAAGCCCTTTGGCCAGTCTGTAACGTCAGACATGCAAATGTTTTTCTGTCCAAGGCAGCGCCACAACCCTTCTGGATCCACCCTCAAAGAACGCCTCGACCGGCAGGTAGCGGACTACCTGGCATTAACTGCAGATATCGACACTCTGAGGAGCGATGAACCCCTGGACTACTGGGTGCGCAGGCTTGATCTGTGGCCAGAGCTGTCACAATTTGCCATGAACCTCTTGTCTTGCCCAGCCTCAAGTGTGCTCTCAGAAAGGACCTTCAGTGCAGCAGGAGGGATTGTAACTGAGAAGAGAACTCGCCTAGGTCACAAAAGTGTCGATTACCTGACCTTTATTAAAATGAATGAGGGGTGGATCTCGGAGGGTTACTGCACGCCGGAAGACTTGTTCTGACTTCTATGCAGCTGTCCTTCTCTTCAAGCCTCATGACTCCACACACAGCTGTCCTTTAGCGTCCTCCTCCTCCCTCCGCCACCGTTACAAACTAGGGTGCAAACCCTACTGGTTTAATTTTTTCTGGCCTCTGTGCTTCAGTGGCTGCAACCAAAAAAACTGGGCAAACAATGTCTACAAGGTCAACGTATGGCAAAAAATGACTATTTTCAGCATTTATATGGCATATTTTTTCTGGCAACTGTGCTTCAGTGGCTGCATCCAAAAAAATGCATATTTTCTGCATTTATATGGCATAATTTTTCTGGCCTCTGTGCTTCAGTGGCTGCAACCAAAAAAATGCATATTTTCTGCATTTATATGGCATAATTTTTCTGGCCTCTGTGCTTCAGTGGCTGCAACCAAAAAAATTTATATTTTCAGCATTTATATGGCATAATTTTTCTGGCAACTGTGCTTCAGTGGCTGCGACCAAAAAAATGACTATTTTCAGCATTTATATGGCATATTTTTTCTGGCCTCTGTGCTTCAGTGGCTGCGGCCAAAAAAACTGGGCAAACAATGCCTACAAGGTCAACGACGTTGACCTTGTAGGCATTGTTTGCCCAGTTTTTTTGGCCGCAGCCACTGAAGCACAGAGGCCAGAAAAAATATGCCATATAAATGCTGAAAATAGTCATTTTTTGCCATACGTTGACTCAACGTATATGGCAAAAAATGACTATTTTCAGCATTTATATGGCATATTTTTTCTGGCAACTGTGCTTCAGTGGCTGCGACCAAAAAAATGCATATTTTCTGCATTTATATGGCATAATTTTTCTGGCCTCTGTGCTTCAGTGGCTGCAACCAAAAAAATTTATATTTTCAGCATTTATATGGCATAATTTTTCTGTCAACTGTGCTTCAGTGGCTGCGACCAAAAAAATGCATGTTTTCTGCATTTATATGGCATAATTTTTCTGGCCTCTGTGCTTCAGTGGCTGCAACCAAAAAAGTTTATATTTTCAGCATTTATATGGCATAATTTTTCTGTCAACTGTGCTTCAGTGGCTGCGACCAAAAAAATGCATATTTTCTGCATTTATATGGCATAATTTTTCTGGCCTCTGTGCTTCAGTGGCTGCAACCAAAAAAATTTATATTTTCAGCATTTATATGGCATAATTTTTCTGGCAACTGTGCTTCAGTGGCTGCGTCCAAAAAAACTGGGCAAACAATGTCTACAAGGTCAACGTATGGCGAAAAATGACTATTTTCAGCATTTTATATGGCATATTTTTTCTGGCAACTGTGCTTCAGTGGCTGCGTCCAAAAAAACTGGGCAAACAATGCCTACAAGGTCAACGTATGGCAGTTGTTTAAAGAGAACAGTAGATTACTAGCCAGCAAAGCTACCTAAGCTAAAATGTCCCTCAAATCCCTGCAGACTTCTGTCCCTCCAATACAGAGCAGTATCAAGCAGATTACTAGCCAGCAAACTTACTATCATCTGTCCCTGAAATCACTAACAGCTCTCCCCCTACACTATCTCTTCCAAGCACACACAGGCAGATTTTTCAGATACATTTTTGCCCTTGATCCCCCTCTGGCATGCCACTGTCCAGGTCGTTGCACCCTTTAAACAACTTTAAAATCATTTTTCTGGCCAGAAATGTCTTTTCTAGATGTTAAAGTTCGCCTTCCCATTGAAGTCTATGGGGTTCGCGAACCGTTCGCGAACCGCTCGCGTTTTTGCGCAAGTTCGCGAATATGTTCGCGAACTTTTTTTCCGACGTTCGCTACATCCCTACCAAGCACCCCCTCTATATATCTTTCTAAAACAGACACTATGGGAATGTAATAAAAGTCTTTAACTTTAAAAAAAGGCCAATATGATTTTTCTTTTTGCCAACCCAGAAATGATCAGTCCCACTCACCAGTGGCACAAAGATCTTGGATTCCAGTGTGCAGTGTATGTAATAACAACTTACTAAAACGTCATTAGACCTCATTTGGAAAGCTGAAGGCAGAGTGCTAAGTTTAAGTTGTCTGTAAACGGCCTGTGGCACAGCCTTTGGATTCAGCACTGGCTGTGGAGGATCCAAGAATTGTGGATTGGGCAAGTCATATAGGTGTTCCCATCCCCTCCGCATAGGGGCCCTGTCCTTACTACCTCCCCAGACTATTCATCCAGTCCTCAATGCAGAGCACAGTGAGCAGGTGGGTGCAAGTCAGGGTCGTAACTACAGAGGAAGAAGACCCTGCAGCTGTAGGGGGGCCCAGTAGGTATATGGGCCCCATGAGGCCCTAATTCATATACAATTTCATTAAATATTGGTAAAACAGGTCAACCTCTAGATATTTTGGGGGCCTGGTAATTAATTTGCTGTGGGGCCCAGTAATATCTAATAACACCACCGGTGCAAGTGCTTCTGGATTGAGCACTAAGAGGTACAATTTCCCCTTAGTGTAAAAGAAATTGCTGTTTGATAAAGTCTATAGCTGGGGAAACACAGTTCACAAACTTTGTGTAGTCTTGATAGCTGAAAATTGCTAAAGTTTAAATCAGGGCCTTGAAACTAGCAAGTATTCCACTCTGAATCATAAAAAAACATTCAAGCACATTCAAATCTGCTGTCATCTTTTTGTAAATGCTATGAGAGGTGACAGCTAAAGAGCCCCTGACACTGTGGAGTGTGTTACTTAGTGAAAATAAGTACTGCTTACATTGGAGTAGTAGAAGACACAGAGCTGGTCTGACAGTGAGGAATTTATTTGTAAGATTGAACTGGTATATGAGAGTTTGCCAGGTTAATATAGATAACGCAGATGCTCATAGATGCTCAGATGGGAAACCCTAAAGAGGTTACCGATGGCACATTAGGGCTACCATTAGTTATCGTTTGTTAAACTTAAACAACAGCACAGTACTGCACACATATACCCAGGAGTAGTTTGAAAATACTTCAATCCCCCTAACTGCACTTTGTAATTGCTTATTTTCCTTATCTAAAAAAAAAATTGGTTTATATAGTGAATAAAGTACCCTCTGTTGTAGAGTATAAGGATATATGTCACCCAGGAGGTTCATGAATCTATAAAGGCACTAGGATGAAGGCCAATAGGGGGTACATTATTTATAAGAATAAGAGGGTCATGTGACAGAAATTACATCTCTAAGCACCGTTTATAAAGATATCATTTAAATGATATTCATGATTATTGTGTATTATATAAATATAAAGATACAGTATATTAATAGTAATATTAATATGACTCCCTAGAGCATATTATTTTAATTGATGTTACTAGCTAGCTAGCTTAGTATACGGATATTAAGGAGACTAGTGATGAGCAAATCAGCAAAAAAAATTTGCCAAATTGCTGAACGACATTTTGTTGCAGCGACTTTTTGGTCGGAATACATTAAAGTCAATGGGCATTTTTTCTTATGCTGACTTTTTTTGTTTCGCCAACAATGTTGTCTTTGCAACCTTTTGTCGCGCTGAAATTTTCCATGGCAGATTTTTGACGAAGTTTTTCTAAAAAAAATTGCAGATCCCGAAATGCAGAATTTTGCCGTGAATCCATGCCTGCTCATCACTAAAGGACATATTTATTTGTCTACTTGAGTGGAATTCCCATAAAGCATAGTAGAGAAATAAGCTTCTCTGGGAATATAGGAGAACTAGAAGTTTAAATTTATAATAGAGACTAATCCCACAGACATTGTACTGTATAATTGCAGAAAATCCAAGTAGTGCCAAAAGCCCCCACAAATGTTGGCATAGCTTTAGCTTTATAAATAGCAATGGAGAAAAAAACATATATACTGTATGAAACAGGTGCTTTTCATTGTTGCTAAGGTGCTAATGCAGCAATTGGTACACATAAATGGAGCACATTATTTTTGCATCCGTTTTACCTTTGATTTTTACCTTTTTAGACTTAAAACTTTTCAGTGAATTTCATTTCTCCAATTTCCTGTTAAACAGACTTTTATATAGAAAAGGTTCCTTGAGACTCATCTACATTGTTGTAGTACAACCACATCTATCAAGTGTTAGGGCAGGGTCATGCAAAAATTAATCTTGATTATGGAGTTGAATGACTTGAGAACTTAAACAAGACAGGCAATACAAGTGTATTTAAATGATATAGTGCGCCATTAGAGAAGCACAGGAGCTTTTAGTGTCTTCCCAAAACACAATTTGCTAGCTGTCTACTTTATTTCCATCTTCTCTCCTTTCCACATTGTCCTTTTCTTCTGTCCAGTTCTCTCTTGTGTTCTTGTCTTGCAGTATGCAGCTCATTAACTTAAGGGTAGCTGTCTATATATTGCAATTCAGCTTAGATAAATCAATAAACTGCTAAAAAAAGTTTTGTTTGTCAGCATCTTTTAGTGCTTTATCTACAGTGAGCATTTGTAATTACGGTGAATATTATATAGCAGGTGTACCAGCAATGTAATACTATTTGATTTCTTGTAAATACTGTACATTCTAGATCATAAATGACAAACAGATCAATGTTGTATAAGGACTCCTTGGTAGTTTTAGGTATGTTTAACAAAGACATGAACCAGTATGAAACAATGTTTGCATTCATTTTTCAGGCAATTATCAATGTTATTATGGCAGCTCTAGAGATATGAAGTGGAGAGTTTTGCAGAAATTTCATGAGGGTGCTGAAACAGCTGCTCAAAACAATGACACAAGATGAATTGTTTTTATAATCTCTGCTAATTTCTCACTCTGAAAGCTTCAATTTATGTTGGCTAGCAAGATGGCATTATTAAAATAGAAGTGGGGTAAATGATTTATTGTATAACCAGGTTGTAATAAAAGAGTATTAATTTATTAGAAAGATGGCTGGGGTAGTCTCTCGCTGTCTGTTGTTTATCTGGTGGTAAGGTTCAGCATGTTGTGGAGCACGTGGATAGATTATTGGGTGGAGCTGGAGAAAACTATGGGGTCATGTTATCCACTGGTAGCAACAATACATTTAGGGGGTTATTTTTCAAAATCCAAAAAGTTCTCACTATTTTCTGAAAACTACTCCGACCAAATCTCCACTGACTTTCCCCCCCTATTTATTAATAAAATTTTCCGAAAATTTCTTGTGCTGGAAAAAACTGAATTTTCGGATTTGTCCCAGAAACTTTTTCAGATTTGACTCCCGCAAACCACGAAATCTTCGAATTATTGGATGGAACCCATCTTAGATCAAGATGTCAACAGGGACATCTGCCATTGACTTCTACATGAACTCGACAGGTCTGAATTGGAGTACTTTTTTATTCTGACTTTTAACAGCATTTGGGTTTAATAAATCACAACAATTTTGAGGGATTTTTTTGAAAGTCTGACCACAAAGAATCTAACTTTCATAAATAACCCCCTTAAAAGGGGGAACGTTTTTAAAATTAAAAAAACTAAGCTAAAGGTAAGGATTTGACTTATTGGGTACTTATCAGAGAAATATTATCCATGCTACTTAGGGAGACAGCGGGAGCTTAATACATGGCCAAGAGATTGGTGTAAAGAGCTGGACTTTGAGTTTGGTGAGGACTGGGCTGATTTTTTTATCAGTTATATTTTTGTTGCCTTGGATGTGCTGCATCTTCATTATGACAGTGGAGTTAATATTGGGGATAGCATTTTTAGAATGTTGGAGGAGATTTTCTGCTAACAATGGGAGGGAGCAGTGAAAAATTCTTTGGAAGATAGGTTAGATGAGGATTGATGGTGAGGTTGATGGGGATGTCATACATGGCAGGGAGGTCCAGAATATAAAGTATTTGTATACAACACCAAAACTGCTACCTGTAGTTCAAGAAGTTTACTAATGCTCGAAAGTATTGATGACACTGGATGGGAAACATGATGTTATTGGCACTGCCAGGGCCGGGCCAAGGTAGTTTAGCACCCTAGACAAGAGCTTCAATTAGTGCCCCCCATCGAGCATTACCATTTCCCACCTTACCATGACGATATTTAAATATAGAAAGCAATACTACAACACATTAATGAATTTAATTTTTCATTTTTATAAATATGTATATGCAGCCATCCATCATACTGCCCCTGTACCTGTGCCAGTAATCATCCATCATACTGCCCCCCTGTACCTATGCCAGCAAGCACCAGCAGCCATCCACCATACTGCCCCCCCTGTACCTATGCCAGCAAGTGCCAGCAGCCACCCATCATACTGCCCCTGTACCTGTGCCAGCAGCCACCCATCATACTGCACCCGTACCTGTGCCAGCAGCTATCCATCATATTGTACCTGTGCCAGCAGCCATCCATCATACTGCCCCTGTACCTGTGCCAGCAGCCACCCATCATACTGCACCCGTACCTGTGCCAGCAGCTATCCATCATAATGTACCTGTGCCAGCAGCCATCCATCATACTGCTCCCGTACCTGTGCCAGCAGCCGTCCATCATACTGCCCCTGTACCTGGCACACAAGCCCAGCAGCCATCATATTGCCCCCGGCCCCAATCTTTACTTGTGCCAGCAGCAGCCAAAAATAAATTAGATTAGACATTCTGCCCCAAACCACCCCACCCCAAGTATCTATGTACATGTGCCAGCCTAGCAGCAACAATAAAAAATATGGCCCCCAAATCTGTACCTGACTGTGCCAGCAGGAAGCTTCACAGTACAGAAAGAATATCTTCAATCTTCAGTGCAACTGTGCAAGGCAAATTTATACAGGTGCTACAAGCTTAATTAGTTAATTAATGGCTTGGTCGCTTAAGTTTTACAATTTCACTGTTTCTAGAAGTGCTCACCAAGCAATCACGGTGGTTCAGATGCCACCGCCCCGAACCCGTCGATAACTCAAATACAATCTTTAAGGATCAGATGCATTCACCGCTGCTATGCCCCAAACCTGTAGCCTGTGGAGAATACTTCACTTCACAAATCCATAGATTGGTGTAGACACAACAAAAAATTATATTATATTGGATCTAGTGATTGTTTTATAACAGCTGGTTAGTAGTGGCCATATTATTATTATTATTAACATGTATTTATATAGCGCCAACATGTTGCGTAGCGCTGTAAAGTAAATGTGATCACATGAATTATATACATAGAACATATGGATTTACATACATCACAATCAATACCGGTACAAAAGGTGAGGAAAGCCCTAAGCAGAAAGAGCTTACACTCTAAAGGGAAGGGAGTAATACACAAGGTGTGGGCAAGATCAAATTAAGTGCGTGAGAAATGTGGTACTGTATGTGGTGTTGCATTTGGAAGTTAAGCAGAGTGAGGGTAGGCTTCTCGAAAGAAGTGTGTTTTAAGAGATTTCTTGAAAGCAGAAAGGTTGGGAGAAAGTCGGACAGACCATGGGAGAGAGTTCCAGAGGAGGGGTGCAGCCCTTGCAAAGTCTTGAATGCGAGCTTGTGAGGAGGTAATGAGAGAAGAGTTGAGTAGCAGGTCAGTAGAGTAGTAAGCGGTTGGGTGAGTATATAAAGATGAGTTCAGAGATGTAGGGTGGGGCAGAGTTATGAGGTGCTTTGAATGTCAGGGTCATTAATTTGAATGACCCAGTAGAAGCCAGTGCAGGGATTGACAGAATGGCGTGGCAGAGGAGGAGCATTTGCTGAGGTGTATGAGCGTCGCAGCAGTGTTCGTTATGGACTGGAGAGTTGACAGTCTCTGGAGGGGAAGGCCAATTAAAAAAGAGTTACAGTAGTCTAAACGTGATATGACGAGAGTGAATAAGAATTTTGGCAGCATCTTGGGTGATAAATGATTGTATTTTGGATATGTTCCTTAGGTGGAAATGATTTATCCTCATTTACTGTTGGTTGCAAAAAAAACAAACATTGGTCAACAAAGAACCAGTAGCACTGCCAGGCTACTTTAACAGGTAGATATGATTGTTATTTAAAATATGGAGGCCTATTTATCAAAATTCTAATTTGTGCAATTTTTTTTATACTTCTAATAAACATTTTCAAAAATTCTCAAATTTTGCTTATTCATTAAAAAAACCCAAATATAAAAACCCTCATTAAATAACTTGAATGTCTTGAATTTCTGAGTTTTCAAGTTCAGAAAAAAAAATGCAAAACTCAAATTGAATAATTAGTTTTAGTTTTGCCTAGGATAGCTCTTATTGACTTCTACGCGACCTCACAAGCTTTTAGATGCCGAAGTTTACATTTTTTTTTACATAATATTTCATAATGTAACAATTAATGAATACTTGATTTGCAATCAGCAATCAAGATGGCTAAAATGACAAACAGATTTCTCTACTTGCAAGGACCACCAAATTTCACCTTTGACACTATGCTTGTAGGTAGGTACCATTCTTCTGGCATCCTCCAAAGCCAAATTTGTCTGAGAAGGCACTTTCCCTGCTCCAGAGTCCAATGGTGGCATGTTTACTCACTCCAGCAAATGCTTGGATTTGCACAGGATACCAATCCTTGGTCTGAGTAGTTGTTCAGTTATAGAAACGCAGTTCATGAAACTCACATCTAACAGTTATTTGGCTATTTAAAATGTAACTATACTGCTCTTTAACAGTTATTCAATTCTGTGCTAGCATTAGCTCACATTATAAAGTAAGCATCATTGCAGATTCTGAAAGCTGATTATGAGTCAGAGCAAATCATGATAAAAGTGTCTGTCTGTTACATACACTCACTCTGGAACAGAGATTTTAAAGAAAATCCCTTTTCATCTGTACCTGCTGCAGCATAAGCCATTTGTCTGCATTATGCGCATATGTCTTGAAAGGAGCCACTATCACAGCATGTTGGTAATAGGTAATGTCATTAACAGTACAGAGATAAAATGTGCTGCACGTTGCAGGGAGCAAATTCAAATCTATTTCTTTTTTGGGAAAAAACCTAAATGCAGTACAGGATATTGAGTACAGCAGTCCCCCTTTTGCATACAGCTTTATGCCATGATGGTGGTTTAGAAATATTGTGGTAAATAAGATTTAGAATGCTGGCTCAATAAACTATAATTCACATTTAAATCTAGCAATATATAAAATACATTTCAATTTTGTCTGTCTTAAAACATTGGTATGTGGGAGTGAACAATATACCAACCCTTTCATCTGTTAAATACTGTGTCAACATGTGGCTGATTTGATTTATTTTTTCCATTGATCTACTGTGTACATCCTACAGTTTATTAAGGCACTTTCACAAAGCCACTCTGTTTTGTAAAGCTATTTGTCTCAATATGAAATGTTTTTGTCATGCTGTCCCTTTGGTATGGTCAATTGCATTATTTTGGAATCTCAACTGAAGGTTCTATTTCACAAGTGCCTGTATATTCATAATGTTTATCCACAGTGAAAGAATAAGTGTCAGAGACTTTGGTCCCTTATTATTTTCTCACTAAACTTTCTCCCTCGGCAAACTGATCAACTATGATATCTAATACCACCTCTATGCTGATGATACTCAGCTCTATCTCTCCTCTCCTGATCTCAAGCCAGAGGTCTAAACTCGGGTCTTCTCCTGCCTGTCCGGTATCTCTACCTGGATGTCACAACGCTACCTTAATTCAAACCTCTCTGAAATGGAAATGGTTCTCTTTCCTCCAAATAACACTCGTAACAATCAGAAGTATCTAGTATCTAGAAGTATCGTAGTTAATAATTCCATTATCACCCCATCTCCGCAGGCCCGGTGCCTTGGGGTTATCCTGTCTTATTCCGACTTATTAAGTCATGTCACTTTCACCTAATGAACATATCCAAAATATGATCATTTATCACCCAAGATGCCACCAACATTCTTATTCACTTTGTCATCTAGACTACTGAGATTGTCTATTAATTGGCCTTCCCCACCAGAGACTGTCACCTCTCCAGCCCATAATAATCTCTGCCACCAGGCTTATTCACCTCAGCAGCCACTCCTCTTCTCTGCCAATCCCTGCACTGGCTTTCACTACCTTTAAGAATAAAATTCAAACTAATGACCCTGACATTCAAAGCGCTTCATAACTCTGCCCCTCCCTACGTCTCTGAACACATTTCTAGATAGTCACCCAACTGCTTACTATGCTCCTCAGTTACCTCCTAACACAATCACATTCAAGACTTTGCAAGGGCTGCACCCCTCATCTGGAATTCTCTCCCACAGTCTTTCGACTTTCTCCCAACCTTTCAAAATACCTCATTAAACACACTTATTTAGAGAAGCTTCCCCTCACTCTGTTTAGCTAACAAATGTAGTACCATATGCTACATCTCTCACCTGCTTATTTTTTATTTTGCCCACTCCAGCACCTTGTGTCTCATTCCCTTTTGCACAGGGCCTTCATCACCTTTTGTACCTCTACTGGTTGTTATGTATGTAACTCTGTATGTTATATGTATGTAATTCATGTGATTTCTTTGAATAAGCACATTCATTTTACAGTGCTGTGCAATATGTTGGTGCTCTAAAAATACATGTTAATAATACAGGTATGGGACCTGTTATCCAGAATGCTCAGGACCTGGGGTTTTCCGGATAACGGATCTTTCCGTAATTTAAATTCCATACCGTAAGTCTTCTAAAAAATCTTTCAAACATTGACTAAACCCAATTGGCTTGTTTTGCCTCCAATAAGGATTAATTATATTTAGTTTATATCAAGTACAAAGTACTGTTTTATTATTACAGAGGAAAAGGACATCATTTTTAAAAATTCAAATTATATGGATAAAATGGAATCTATGGGAGACAGCCATCCCATAATTCGGAGATTTCTGGATAATGTCTTTCTGGATAACGGATACTATACCTGTAATAATAATAATAATAATAATTTAGATTAGACTCTCCTGAGTTTAACTCAGACAGCTATTAGCCCAGAATACAGAATTGCTAATATGTTTTTATATTTTTTCTGATATTTCTCATTTGATTCTACAGTATAATTTTCAGCAATGTGACTCATAACATTCCAAGATAGCCATAAAAGCAGGTGTGCTATAGCCTTGCCACCTGCTTAGTTAACCTCTGCCCCTAAAATGTCTCAGATCGGTGTTGTTTTTCCAAGTTAGAAGATACATTTTATATTTCTGATATTTTTTCTTTACCTATATCTCTCTCGCTACACTCTGTCCTATAAAAACAAAGGTGTTAATAGATCTTGAGACATTTACCTGATGCTATAAACCCTGTTTCTGAAGTACCTGTACAGTAAAGCAGTCTATGGCTCTTGCCAACAAGCACATCTGGTCATACACTTCAGCGAGCCAATACTCTCGGGAAAAAAGCAATGGGCAGTAGCAAGCATATACTACCTACACACTCCAGACGATCCATGTGAAATAATCAGAAACACTTCTTTCTTTATAAACAGTGTCACCAGTATCTAATTAGTTTGATGAAGTAAAATGTCAGGGAGGATTGGAAGCTGGAGTGCGTTAATAAATCATTCTAAGCTTGTTGCTAGTCTTCTCTCTTTGCCTAGCTTGCTGGTGATCCGTATTAGATTAGATCTACATTGGTTTTCTCCAAACAATAGCTTCACCCTATCGTTGCCAGAGACAGTCAGCTATGCATTTAAAGGCAACCTCCCTTTTTTATTTTCAATTTGCTTTGATAATTCTGAGCCAGGCAAATAAGAGAGTTTTTTTTCCATTAAACTCCACAAAAACCCTAAAATTCTTTAAAATGCCTTTCTGCTTTCTCCTTTCTGTACTATAATTGTTTGATTGTGACTATTCTATACAAATGATACTATTCTATCTCAAAACAATGTTTTATTTATCGAATAAAGCTTTGTCAACCAAATGGAGGGCCATACATTCATACTTTAGATTTTTGTTTTACTTATTATTATTA
Source organism: Xenopus laevis (assembly GCF_017654675.1). Lineage (NCBI taxonomy): Eukaryota > Metazoa > Chordata > Amphibia > Anura > Pipidae > Xenopus > Xenopus laevis. The sequence continues at coordinate 76,882,187 of NC_054374.1, forward strand.
AACAGTGGAACCACCACTGCCTGTTGCTATGGTAAATGAACCCTGCAAACCCAATAACTGTTGAAATTTCAAAATGGCAAACTGTGCTGCAGAACGAAAGTTAACCTGTCCCTTAAAGAGCCCTACATGGCACACATTTGTATTATCGTGTGCCTCTTTTCTGTAGTTAATCCAGGGACAAAACGGAGTGCTTTTAGAAAATCTATGGGGGTCTTTTACTTTTAAGTAGTGATGAGCGAATCTGTCCCATTTCGCTTCACCAACAAATTCATGAACCTGCGAAAAAAAATTGCAAAATGGTGAAACTTTGCAAAACACATTGGAGTCAATGGGCGTTTTTACGCGCAACAATTTTTAATGCACAATTAAATGGCTGTTTTTTCTTATGATGGCTTTTTTTGTCCCAATGTATTAAAGTCAAGGGGTGTTTTTCCTTATGGGCGTTTCTTGTGGCAAATTTTCCAGCGACAATCCATGGCTGGCGAATAATTTGGTCATTACTACTTTTAAGTGCAGAGGAGGGTGCAAAGTGCAAAACATTTCCTTGTTTCATTTTGGAACACAGAAATCTATATTCACTCCATGAATACAGCCTGATTGTGTCCAGTAGCAGCTGTGCATAGCTTGCATCCCCTTATTTCTTTAAAGTTAACCAACAGATAATTTAGTATCCTAATAAGTGATCTATCAAATAATGCTGCCAAGAACCTTTTGATGGCATATGGCATTCATTCAATAGGTCTTACTGATCTCTCTCCTATATACTGTATAAGTTACATCTATAGAAATAAGTCAAATCAACTGGACTTGCTGTTTTTGGTTTTTTTTATATATATTCTCGAAGGAAGATTTACAAGTTATTCTGAATTGAGAAAGCCAGTTGGATGACTGGTGAAACGTCTTCAAGGAAAAAACACAGCAAATCCAGTTGATTTGACTTATTTCTATACCTGTAGATAAACCATGACCTGGATGAGTGAGAATCTTCACAAATGTAAAAGTTACAGCTTGTATAGTATTGGATAGATAACTGGCTCAAAGATAGATTACAAAAAGTGATGGTAAATGGAACTTTGACTAATGGACCAGTGTTATTAGTGGAGTGTGACAGGGCTCTGCACTAGGTCCCTTGCTTTTCAACTTGTTTATTAATGACCTGAAGGTGGGCATTGAAAGTACTGTTTCTATTTTTGCGGATTATATTAGATTGTGCAGAACTATAGGTTCAATGCAGGATACTGCCACTTTGCAGAGTGATTTGACTAAATTGTAAAACTGGGCAGCAAAATAAAAAATTAGGTTCCATGTTGATAAATGCAAGATTATGCACTTTAGCAGAAATAATATAAATGCAAGTTATACACTAAATGGCAGTGAGCTGGGGGTTTCCTTAATTGAAAAGAATCTAGGGGTTTTTGTTTTGTGTCATTGTGTGGCCATTAAAGCAAATATTGCAAGTATTGTCTTGCATAAAAAGGGCATAAACTCAAGGGATGAAAACATAATTTTGCCACTTCATAGGTACCTGGTAAAGCCTGTATGTAGTGCAGTTTGGGGTTTCAGTCCTTAAAAGGGATATAAATGAGCTGGAGAGAGTGCACATATGAGCAACTAAACTGGTGAAATGGTTGGAAGACTTAAATTATGAGGGTAGATTGCCAAGGTGGAGGTTGTTTTCCCTGGAAAAAAGACACTTGCGAGGGGACATGATTACACTTTACAAGTACATTAGAGGACATTTAGACAAATAGCAGGGATTTTTTTTCGCCATAAAGAAGATCACCGTACCAGAGGCCACCCCTTTAGACTAGAGTAAAAACTTTCATTTGAAGGAACGTAGGGGGGTTCTTCACAGTCAGGACAGTGAGGTTGTGGAATGCACTGCCGGGTGATGTTGTGATGGCTGATTCTGTTAATGCCTTTAAGATTGGCTTAGATGACTTCTTGGATAAGCAAAATACACAAGGCTGTTGTGATACTAAAATCTGTAGTAAGTGTATGGGTATATATATAGTTAATGTGAGTGTATGGAGGGGTCAGTGTGTGTGTGTGTATGGATGCTGGGTTCCATTTGGAGGGGTTGAACTTGATTTACTTTGGGCTTTTTTCAACCCAACTTAGCTATGTATATATGTATGTACTGTATGTAGTTACATAAAATGTGGTCAGTCCATCACATTTTACATTAATTAGGCTTGGACTGCTTCAACAATTACTAGTGTTGTTCTATGTTGGTAGTGTTATTTCTGAAGGAGTAAAGTCCAAACTTAGCCCTCTGCTACCCATATCATTAATGAATGTTGGTCTATCCCAGAGTTTGCTCATAGACATCATATTTTGGTATTTAATATTCAGCAAACAGACAGACAGACCCACTGGTCGAAGCATGACAGAACCCTAACTACCATAGTCACAGTCCCCATGTAAAGCTATATTATCCCCTTCTCTGTACTACAAGATAGATGTCTTCATGAGCATCATGACTGTCTATAATAAACATACAGTATATAAGTGTTCTGTGTGCATAATTACATATGTCACTGTTTAACCCGGTATAATACTTTGTAAATATACGTTTTTTTCAGAGGGGATACTGTGTTATGAATTAGTTTCCTTAGTGATTACAGCAGCCACAAGACCATAGAGTTTATTTTTTTAGAGCAGAGGTCAGAGCCTTATTGTGCACAGAATATGTTTGATTTCCATATGAATGTGTTTTCTTGGTACTACTAAGTCATAAGGGAACTGTCACAATTCCAGAGAGAAAGATGTATTGTTCAGAAATCAATAGCCATTTAGTGAAATTAAAGCATAGCTAATATCTTATTGCTAAAATGACATGCATGAAACTTGACAGCATTATTGTCTAGAGAATAAAATGTTGGCTATTTTGCTCTCTGCTTATCTAATGGGAGCAATTTGTATCTTATTGTTTAGGACATTTCTAAAAAGCTTTGGTTTAGAAATATGAATACTTTTGAGCACCTTGATCTTTGCTGATTCTTAAGTGTGCAATGCGTGGACAGCAGATTTTATAAATACTTGATACAGAAGGTCAAGTTGCTCATTAGTGCTTACAATCAAAATAAGAGGGAACTGTTTAACTATGTTTTTTGCCTTTACACAAACACAATCAACTCTTTTTCATGTGTTTCAGCATGACCTATTTGCCAGGGCTATGGAGTGGGTACATAAATCCTTTAACTCCAGCTCCGACATCTCTGTTTTTAAGGGAACAGTAACACCAAAAACGGAAAGTGTATCAAAGTAATTAAAATATAATGTACTTTTGGTTCTGCACTGGTAAAACTGGCATGTTTGCTTCTGAACGACTACTATAGTTTATCTAAACAAGCTGCTGTGTAGCCATGGGGGCAGCCATTCAAGCTGGAACAAGGAGAAAAGGTACAGGTACCTCCAACTCCGACTACAGGGCATATTTGTTATGTGCTATGTTATCTGTGCCTTTTCCCCTTTTTTCCATCTTGAATGGCTGCCTCCATGGCTACACAGCAGCTAATTTATATAAACTACAGTAGTCTTTCTGAAGCAAACACACAGCTTTTACCAGTGCATGCTAACAGTATATTATATGTTAATTTTTGGTGTTGTTGTTGCTTTAATATACTAACGTATTTTCCATGTTGATTGAAAGAAGTTAAGTACAAAACATAAAAGGCATTTTATCACTGCCAAAGCTCAAAAATAAAAACCATGTCCTTTGGTAATTTTAAACCAAAATCAAAGTTGAAGGGATAGTGTAATGGGAAAACATGTTTATTTTTCAAAATGAATCCATTTATAATGCTGCTTCAGCAGACTTCTGCACTGAAATCAAATTTTCAAAAGAGCAAATGGATTTTTTTACATTTAATTTTGAAAACTGACATGGGGCTAGACATATTGTCAGTTTCCCAGGTGCCCCCAACCATGTAACTTCAGTCACTCTTTACTGCTGCACTGCAGTTAAAGTGATATCACCCCATCCCTTCTCTCCCCAGCAGCCCATCAGCAGAACAATGTGAAGGTAACCAGTTAACAGATCCCTTGTAGATAGAACAACTGCACTCAATAGTAAGCACTCAATCCAACCCCCACTACAACACCTTCAGTTACATTGAGTAGGAGTAGCCTACCTGAAAGCAGTTCCATCCTGAAGTGCTGGCTCTTTCTTTCTTTCTGAAAGCACATGACAAGGCAAAATGACCTGAGATGGCTGCCTACACATCAATATTATAACTAAAAAAAAATACGGTTAGGCATGACATTTTACATGGTAGAGAATGATTTGCAGTGTAAACAGTGTAATTTAGAAATAAAAACTACACCATAAAAATCATGACGGAATCCCTTTAAACTGCATAAATCAAAAACAATTGGAAAACCTAAAACAACTGATACAAATATAGTATCTGTTATCCAGAAACCCGTTAACCAGAATTCTCCAAATTACGGATGCCCGTCTCACATAGACTCCATTATAAAGAAATAAGCCAAATTTTTTAAAAATGATTTCCCTTTTTTCTGTAGTCATAAAACAGTAGCTTGTACTTGATCCAGACTAATATATAATTAATCCTTATTAGAAGCAAAACCCGCTTTTTAATGTTTACATTATTTTCTAGTATATTAAGGTATGAAGATCCAAATAACAGAAACATCCGTTATCCAGAAAACCCCAGGACCAGATCATTCTGGATAACAGATCCCATATGGAATATAGCTGTAGAATAGCTGTTAAATACAATCCAAAATTAACTAAAATGTTGTTCTTAGAAACAGAATTGCTTCTGTCATATCCTCCATCATAGGGTAGTAGTCCACGAGCGATTTTGTCGCGATACGACGCGCTGCGACAAAACGCATGCAACAAAAATAAGGTAAGTAATAGCATTGTCACATGGTGTTGCAGCGTTGATCCAGCGCGACACCACTGTCGGATGCAGACGCAGCGCGATCCGACAGTCGGATTGTGTCGGATCAACGCTGCGACACCATGCAACAATCTCTTAAATGCATTTTGTCGCAGCGCGTCGGATCGCGTCAAAATCGCTCGTGGAGTCCTACCCATAGAAGTTTTTAAATCTGATTTTATTATTTTCAGTGCTTGCATTTTAAAGTTTTTGGCGACTCCAACTCCAGAAAAAATTCCTTCCAATTTGACTCCCATTCCACAGCTCTGATTTTTGCTCTTTCTCTGGGCACACCTGACTCCCTAAGACTGACACTTCCTCCACTACACAGATGACTACCTTGTCATTCGGCAGGCATAGAAACTGCTTCCCCTAGCCCAATGTCTAAAATCTAGAATCTCTATCTCATGGGGTACCCACAAGGGAGCTGATCATGTCCATTCTTTGGAGGAACAGCTATCCCTGTCTACCTCTTGATCCTACGGCAATCTGTTACAGAACTAAATTAATTTAATGAGATTTTATGAATTATTTGAGCCAACATATTTGCCATGAGCTAGATTTGTCTACTATTATATGACACGTTATTCTTGTCACTTTATATATATAGTGAATAAAGTACCCCCTCTTGTAAAATATAAGGATATTATAAGTTACCGAGGAGTTTCATGACCATATAAAAACACGAGGCCGAAGGCCTCGTGTTTTTATACAGGTCATGGAACTCCGAGGTAACTTCTAATATCCTCATATTTTACAACTGGGGGTACTTTATTTATTATAATACACAAATTTTAGTGAGTCATGTGACAGAAATGACATCACTACTCACCGTTTATAAGGATATAATTTACAGTATATTCATGGCTTTTGTGTATTATATATATATATATATATATATATATATATATATATATATATATATATATATATATATATATATATATATATATATATATATATATATATATATATATATATATATATATATATATATATGAGCACATTTTTATTCATTGAAAAGGTACATTTTGGAATAAAAATTTGTATACGTTTAGTGTAGCTTGCCCTGGTGGCAAATTTCAGGTGCTTCAGAAGGGCGCTATGTTCCACATATGGCAGCAGTGCCCCACAGACCAGAGTTGTGGATTACAATCTACAGCATGATATACTCTGTGTTTCATATTTCGATCCCTAAATGTTAAAATATAGCCCAACAAGCAAACAAATTTCTAAAGACATTACAAAACATACGGTGGACTGGTTTATGGCACAGGAGAAAAGATCTGGTATTCTGTTAGAGTGTTAGAAATTCTTACAAGTGTGGACCCCATGGTTAATTGATATGATAGTGACAGTTCTATTGCTTTCTTTAGCATTTAACATAAAATGCACCATTCTTGAAATAGGCGTACTGTATCTGTGCTTCTGTCATTTAGTTTAGTGGTTGTTTAATTATTTTTTTAAATGACTGTTGCTTTGATTTCAGTAACTTACAGAAATGCTGAAAAATGTAGTGTTTAGCCAATATTCTGTTATGAATAATGTTTATAGACTGAACTCATGGTTTGGTGCTTTATTATTTATTCTGTAACTTCTGACAATCATCAATGTAAATGATCTGGAAAGTTAAAAATGATTGGCTTAAAAAACCCAAATCATTGAGAATCAGACATATTTCTTTAGAACACCGATCTTACAGAATTTTTTTGTTATCGCCCCATGAAGTCAGTTGTTCCTCTTCAAGAAAAACTTCTTCCTACAACATTGTGAATACAAAGGAGAGAAATGTAATAAATGGTGATTTCAGAAAACAAAGAGAAGCAAAATTGCCAAATTGGCAATTAGTTTGGTCCTACTGTATTTGGTGCCCATATAAGATACATTAATTTATAAATATTATATTGATTTTTGGTTGATCTGCTTATTATATCTGTTTTTTTTTAATCCCCCCCCCAAAATAGCTGGAAATGGATACAATGTTATAATGTTATAATGCTGTTAAATATATTTGGCGGACTTTGACATGACAATTATTTCTAGAGTTAAGGGAACTATTATCTGGAATTCCATTATGCAGAAAGCTCCTTTTTTTAAAGTACATGGCGAAATCTAAAAAAATGTAAATCTATATTTCTGGTAGAACAATCAATTGGTTTTCGTTTCATTTTTAAATGTTTTATGCACAAACTTTCAGCAGAAATGTGTCACCGTCAACATCTATGACCTTAAAGTTTATTGATACATGCCAATGTGCTCTACTTGGAAAGTAACAACTGTATATTTTCTTTTACTTGCACTGATCCTCTCCCTGGGTGAAAAGATGAACAGGCAAAGGATTATATCTTATTTCAGGCAAGTATTTGTGCTCTCCTACAGGGATGACCTTAACTAATCCTGCAAAGTTCTATGCTGCTCTTAACTCAAGAACAGTTGGTGGGCAATGCTGAACCTTTCTTACCCATCTGTTTACATATATGTCCCATCTGGATATAGTATTTACATGAAGAATATTAGGTGTTGCTGTTTTAAGCATCTAATCACTAATTCTGATAAGTTCCTGTTACCATTTATTTAAACACACATCTTTCATAGCATTAAACCCCTGGCGTGTTTAAAAAATGACATCCCTGGTTCATAGAATATCAATCATAACCTAAAGTACAAAACAAGCTTTAACAATATTAGCCCTCATTTTGCATGCCTGAGTACTTTTAATTTATTACAAATGTAATATACATTAATAAGCAGAACTGGGGGCTTTATATACCTAGATACATTTATTGCCTCCCTGCCCAGTGAACCAAGAGAGGTGATTGCAGCTAATGGTAATTTGAACACATTTGCTCATAACTGAATTGAAATATGAAAAAGGCTGACAAGCACACGCAGCTGATGTATTCACAGTCATTCAGCTGTAAACCTCAAACAGATAGAAAAAAAAATGATTTTGCCAGAGCATTCATTGCTTTTCCAGAGCTCTGTATTTGAGGCAATCATCAGACAGTTCTGAGTTATACATGACATGACTATATTAAAAAAAAGAGTCTTCTGTAAAGCTCTGTGTGGCAGGGAGCTGCACTTGTGCGTGTTTATGGTGGGGGAGATCTATCAAATGCGATACAGTAAATTCTGCAAAGGGCATTTTTAATACTTATGTGAAAAATCAATAATGTATCGACCCTGTTCTTTTTCAGGTGATGCTGTCAGATGCAAGAAATGGCTATACCTAGAGGAATTGCCAAATAATGTCATGCAATGCGCATATAAAAATCATGCCCACGATATGACAAAGGTCTTTTAGCACTATCATGGCATATACATTAAACTAATTTCTGTCAGTCCAAAGGGAATTATCAGCATGGATGTTTTAAAGAAATCATGACATTTTTAATTTAATTTTGGGTGCAATTCAGTTTGAATTCATAAAAATGCTATGATTGGTTTAGCATTTGTTTCTTAAGGTATGTGAATGAGTGGCTGTGAATGTGATGGGGAGAGGAAAAACTACTTGTTTTTTGTTCCATGAGTCTACTATTACCCAGAGGAATGGCCAATCTTAGTTGAGGTGTGTCCACTTTTATATTCTTTATCAAGGCAGAGCACCTAGATATGAATTATGTATGTAGATTCTTTAAAATTGCTGTCTACCATCTATATATAAACTTTTTTGATTCCACCTCCTAATTTTTTATACTAAAGGCAACCAAATAGTCTGCGATAAGTAAGCCAGGTGAAATAATTAATCATGCTGTATTTATATTTACAGTATCACTCAACAACTCATAACATCTATCTCTAGAGTGGACCTAGCACTGAATTCAGTGCCTCTCATTTCTACTGGTTCCATATTAATTTTTCATCTTTTAAACTCACAATCTCTCTACATTCACATTATTTACATATGCTGCGTGACTGCTTATATTAGGTACAATATAATGACACCAAAGAATTATGATCATTCTAATGGGTCAATGTAAAAAGTAGCAAAAATTTGCACTAGGTGTAGTAAATTATGACATCAACATTGGTTGAGCATTAAATGCTACTTCCTGATTGGCTTTCCCAGGTTTATGTAATTAAGAAGCATTTCTAAATAAATGAAATTTTTATACAGGAATTATCTTTATGAGACATGCTGATTCTGTGAACATTGTGTTTGTTTTTCTGTATGTCGCTATAATGCGATAAATGTAAAACAGCACATACATAATTGTACCAAATTTTCTATTCCACTGCCTTGCAGTAACTAAACAATTTGGCATCTGTAGGAAGTGCCATTAGTGAAATGAATGTGTGCAGTCTACACCAGGTACAAACATACTATAGATCCAATATTAACACTAGGTCTAGGCTGGCATGACACACTTGGCATTCATCTGCATCCTATAAATTACATTTTTTACACAGACAGTCCATGTACTCATTTGCACTAGTGGGCAAGTCTAATAAATGAGGCTGAAATTCATTGCAGTGTGCAATCCATTCGATTTACCATTTTGGAGAAGGTACTAACCATCCACAACAGAAATGCCCATAAATTAAATATGATAATCAAAGGAGGAAACAGAAAATGAGGAACATACGGTAACCCCTCTCAGCCTGAATAATAATTTACTCCACTTTCAACAAAAAATATAACAGTGGTATGTCTTTCATTTCTCAGGAACATCTGAGTACTGGGGTGTTTTCTGAAAAAAAGATTTTTAGTGAAGCAGTATTCAGTTGATATGTATGAAATTAAATCAAATGTAAATTGGCTGTGCAAAAATTTGGGTACCCATGTAATTTTGCTACTTTGAATACATGTAACTGCTCAATAATGATTACTGGCATCACCAAATTGGTTGGATTAATTAAAGCCTTGAACTTCATAGGCAAGGAAAAGGTATTTAAGGTGGCCAATTGCAAGTTGTGTTTTTGTTTGACTCTCCTCTGAAGAGTGACAGCATGGGATCCTCAAAGCAACTTTTTAAAATCTCTGAAAACAAAGATTGTTCAATATCATGGTTTAAGGGAAGGCTACAAAAGCTATCTCAGAGGTTTAAACTGTCAGTTTCATCTGTAAGACATGTAATCAGGAAATGGAAGGCCACAGGCAAGAAAAATACAGGAGCGGCATATGTGAAGTATTTTGAGAATGGTTACAGACAACCCAAAGATCACCTCCGAAGACCTGCAAGAACATATTGAAGCAGATGGTGTATCTGTACATGTTTCTTCAATTCAGCACAATTCTCACAAAGAAAATCTGTATGGCAGGGTGATGATAAAAAATAGCTCTTTGTGCACTCACGCCACAAACAGTCATTGTATGCAAAAGATCATAAACAAGCCACAGTCATTTTGGAACAAAGTGCTACAGTACAGTCAAATTTGGTGGAGGTTCCATCATACTGTGGGGCTGTGTGGCTATTTCAGGGACTGAGGCCCTTGTTAAATTTCAGCGTCAGATAAATTCAACCCAATATCAACAAATTCTTCGGGATAATGTTCAAGCATCAGGCATGAAGTTGAAGTTTTGTAGGGGTTGGATATTACAACAAGACAATGACCCTAAACCCATTTGGAAATCTACAAAGGCATGTATACAGAGGGAGAAGTACAATATTATGGAATGGCCCTCACAGTCCCCCGACTTGAATATCATGGAAAATCTATGGGATGATTTGAAGCAGGCTGTCCATGCTCGGCAGCCATTAAATTTAACTGAACTGGAGAGATTTTGTATGGACGAATGGTCAAAAATACCACCATCCAGAATCCAGACATTCATCAAAGGCTATAGGAGGCGTCAAGAGGTTGTTACATTTGCAAAAGGAGGCTCAACTAAGTATTAATGGAATATCTCTGTTGGGTGCCCACATTAATGCACCTGTTTAATTTTGTTATGATGCATATTGCATATTTTCTGTTAATCCAATAGACTTTATGTCACTGCTTAAATACTACTGTTTCCATAAGGTATGTTATATATCAAAAGGAAGTTGCTACTTTGAAAGATCAGCCAATGATAAACAAAACTCCAAAGAATTAAGAGGGGTTCCCAAACTTTTTCATATGACTGTATATGCCTTTTTGAGAGACTGGGATAATGGTATTGGTAGAATGAGAGTAAGAGTGGGATAGATAATGATCAGTATTGCATCCTATAGGCCCAGCTTAATGCTGCCATAAATAATAACCATTAAAACATATTGGTTGAGAGTGAGCTTATATATACCCACCTGTGCGCTTTGTTCATTTTCTCTCTTTCAGTCATTTAAAAGGATACTTTCATGGGAAAGCATGTTATTTTTCAAAATGGATCAGTTAATAGTGCTGCTCCAGTAGACATCTACACTGAAATCCGTTTTTCAAAAGAGCAAACGGATTTTGTCATATTTAATGTTGAAACCTGACATGGTGCTAAACATATTGTCAGTTTCCCAGGTGCCCCCAGTCATGTGACTTGTAGTCTAATAAACTTCAGTCACTCTTTACTGCTGCACTGCAGTTTGGCGTGATATAGTCACATAGTTACATAGCTAAATCAGGTTGAAAAAAGACAAAGTCCATAAAGTTCAACCCCTCCAAATGAAAACCCAGCATCCATAGACACACCCCTCCGTACCTTCAAATACATTATATATACACCCATATATACTAACTATAGAGTTTAATATCACAATAGCCTTTGATATTACGTCTGTCCAAGAATCAGCCATCAAAACATCACTCGGCAGTGCATTCCACAACCTCACTGTTGTGTTTTTAACCATTATAAACCTTTCTAATTATACTGTACTCACTACTGCACATACTAATATACTTAATAAAGGTTTATCCTTTTCACCAACATTTCAACTTGACATATTTGAGACTTCAATCTATATGCTAGCAAACTTATAAAAAAATATTTTGATGAAGAGAAACTGGAGGTAAGGGAAATCCTGAGATTTAGAACTAAAAGCCCTGCAAGATTAAGAGCAACTGCTTTTAGAAAATTAGATGACGAAGTTGATAATACAAACCCAACCCCTTTAATAGAGGACTGGAGAAAGAAACTTAAAACCAAATCATAATTTACCCCAGCTACTAATATTTGTCCTAATGTAGGGATATTTTTAAATTTGGTTATCAAGGATATTTTAACACTCCAACCACTTATATATGAGAACAATATATCAAGAGATGAATGGAGAGCAGTTAGAGATATGCAAGGCTAGCATGACATCCAAATCAAACAATCTGATAAGGGTGGTAACATAGTAATATGGTCAAACGAAATGTATTTGGAAGAAGCCGGTAAGCAACTGTCCTCTGTGAGCTATAGAGAGATCTTGGAGGAACTTGACAAAACCTCCCAGTATACCAATTGTATTGGGTAATGGCAATCTCACTGAAAAAGTGAGTCAATATCTAGATTTAAGAATTAGACCAATTTTAGAAGGATTAGAATCATATGCCAGAGATACACTGGACATTTTATCCCAAATCAAAAAATTTGGAAATCACTAATAATACTCTTTTAATGACCCTAGACGTTGAATCATTATATACCTCTATAAAGCATGATTTGGGTTTAAAAGCATTACAATACTTACCTGGGAGAGATGGAAGATATGACTGAATTTCTATGTAAATTGATGAGATTTGTCTTATGCTTCAATTACTTTACATTTAATGGAAAATTTTATCTGCAAACACAAGGGACTGCATTGGGTACCTCATGGTCTCCCTCATACGCAAAGCTCTTCTTAGGCTTCTGGAAAAAATTTTTTGGTAGAGGGTAATATTTTATCACCATCAGCCCAAAATCCTTAAATGGATTAAATATATTGATAATATTCTAGTGATTTGGGAAGGAACAGAGGATGAGGCATTGTAATTTGTGACTAAGTTAAATGATAACAATTTAATTATTAAAATTTTATGTTACATAGTTACATAGTTACATAGTTACATAGTTAAATTGGGTTGAAAAAAGACAAAGTCCATCAAGTTCAACCCCTCCAAATGAAAACCCAGCATCCATACACACACCCCTCCCTACTTTTAATTAAAATTCTATATACCCATACCTATATTAACTATAGAGTTTAGTATCACAATAGCCTTTAATATTATGTCTGTCCAAAAAATCATCCAAGCCATTCTTAAAGGCATTAACTGAATCAGCCATCACAACATCACCCGGCAGTGCATTCCACAACCTCACTGTCCTGACTGTGAAGAACCCTCTACGTTGCTTCAAATGAAAGTTCTTTTCTTCTAGTCTAAAGGGGTGGCCTCTGGTACGGTGATCCACTTTATGGGTAAAAAGGTCCCCTGCCATTTGTCTATAATGTCCTCTAATGTACTTGTAAAGTGTAATCATGTCCCCTCGCAAGCGCCTTTTTTCCAGAGAAAACAACCCCAACCTTGACAGTCTACCCTCATAATTTAAGTCTTCCGTCCCTCTAACCAATTTAGTTGCACGTCTCTGCACTCTCTCCAGCTCATTTATATCCCTCTTAAGGACTGGAGTCCAAAACTGAACTGCATACTCCAGATGAGGCCTTACCAGGGACCTATAAAGAGGCATAATTATGTTTTCATCCCTTGAGTTAATGCCCTTTTTTATGCAAGACAGAACTTTATTTGCTTTAGTAGCCACAGAATGACACTGCCCAGAATTAGACAACGTGTTATCTACAAAGACCCCTAGATCCTTTTCATTTAAGGAAACTCCCAACACATTGCCATTTAGTGTATAACTTGCATTTATATTATTTTTGCCAAAGTGCATAACCTTGCATTTATCAACATTGAACCTCATTTTCCAGTTTGCTGCCCAGTTTTCCAGTTTAGACAGATCACTTTGCAAAGTGGCAGCATCCTGCATGGAACCTATAGTTCTGCACAATTTAGTATCATCTGCAAAAATAGAAACAGTACTTTCAATGCCCACCTCCAGGTCATTAATAAACAAGTTGAAAAGCAAGGGACCTAGTACAGAGCCCTGCGGTACTCCACTAACAACACTGGTCCAATTAGAAAATGTTCCATTTACCACCACTCTTTGTAGTCTATCTTTTAGCCAGTTCGCTATCCAGGTACAAATACTATGTTCCAGGCCAACATTCCTTAATTTAACCAGTAACCTTTTGTGTGGCACTGTATCAAATGCTTTAGCAAAGTCTAAGTAAATCACATCCACTGCCATCCCAGAATCGAGGTCTCTACTTACATTCTCGTAAAAAGAAATTAAGTTAGTCTGGCAAGATCTATTACGCATAAAACCATGCTGGCACAAACTCATAGTATTATGATTTGCTATGAAGTCCAGTATCTTATCCTTTATTAACCCTTCGAAAAGCTTTCCTAATACTGACGTCAGACTAACTGGCCTATAGTTTTGAGGCTGAGAACGGGATCCTTTTTTGAATAGAGGCACCACATTAGCAATTCGCCAGTCTCTTGGCACAATACCAGATCTCAATGAATCCTGAAAAATTAAGTAAAGAGGTTTGGCAATCACAGAGCTAAGCTCGCTAATTACCCTGGGATGAATACCATCTGGCCCTGGACCTTTGTTAATCTTAACCTGTTCAAGTCTCTTTTGAATTTCTTCTTGTGTGAACCATGCATCATTAGTTGTATTACTAGAATTGGGAGTGTTAAGAAGGAAACCTTCACTTACTGGTTCTTCATTTGTGTAAACAGATGAAAAATACGAGTTCAGAATCTGCGCTTTTATTTTGTTTTCATCAACCAGCTGATCCCCCTCTGATAGTAAGGGTCCCACCCCTTCCTGCTTCATTTTTTACTATTGACATATTTAAAAAATAATTTGGGATTTTTTTTACTGCTTGCTGCAATATCCTTTTCTATAGCAATTTTAGCTTGCCTTATAGCTTCTTTGCATGATTTATTGGCCTCCTTGTACCTTATAAATGTTTCGGCTGTACCAGCTAACTTGAAAGCCTTAAAAGCACGTCTTTTCTTACCCACCTCAACACCAACGCTTCTATTGAACCAAAAAGGTTTTGCTTTGCAACGACGTTCCTTGCTTACAAGTGGAATATACTGACAAGTATATTTATTAAGCAGCATTTTAAAGACTTCCCATTTTTGTTCTGTGTTTAACCCTGTGAAAAGCATTTCCCACTTAATATGTTGCAGAGATGCCCTTATACTGTCAAAGTTTGCACGTCTGAAATTTAGTGTTTTAGTTACTCCCTTATAGAATTGCTTCTGCAACAGAATCTCAAAGGAGACCATGTTATGATCACTATTCCCTAAATGCTCACCCACACAAATGTTAGAGATGAGTTCAGTATTGTTAGTTATTACAAGGTCCAAAAGAGAGTTATTCCTAGTAGGTTCTTGAACGAGCTGGAATAAAAAGTTGTCATTCAGCATATTTACAAACCTACTAGCTTTTTCTGTCTTAGCAACCCCATTACCCCAGTCAATGTCTGGATAATTGAAGTCACCCAATGTTCCAGGCCAACATTCCTTAATCTAACCAGTAACCTTCTGTGTGGCACTGTATCGAATGCTTTATCAAAGTCAAAGTAAATCACATCCACTGCCATACCAGAATCGAGGTCCCTGCTTTCCTTCTCATAAAAAGAAATTAAGTTAGTCTGGCCAGATCTATTACGCATAAAACCATGCTAGCACAAACTCATAGTATTATGATTTGCTATGAAGTCCAGTATCTTATACTTTATTAAACCTTGAAAAGCTTTCCTACCGCTGACGTCAGACTAACTGGACTATAGTTTTGAGGCTGAGAACAGGATCCATTTTTGAATAGCAGCACCACATTAGCAATTCAACAGCCTCTTGGGACCATGCCAGAGCTCATTGAATCCTGAATAATTAAGTAAAGAGGTTTGGCAATCACAGAGCTAAGCTCGCTAAGTACCCTGGGATGAATACCATCTGGCCCCTTTGTTTATCTTAACTAGGGATGTAGCGAACTGTTCGCCGGCGAACTAGTTCGCGCGAACTTCGACTGTTCGCGTCCGCCGCAAGTTCGCGAACGTCGCGCGACGTTCGCCAATAGGCGTTCGCGTCAAAATCGGTCGCCCATTCGACCATTCGATCGCGAAAATCGAACGATTTTCGTTCGATTCGAACGAAAATCGTTCGATCGAACGATTAAAATCCTTCGATCGTTCGAATCGAACGATTTTCGGATGATCGAAGTTCGCGAACAGTTCGCGAACAGTTCGCAAATTATGCCGGTGTTCGCGAACGGCGTTCGCGAACACATCGGCGGCGGTTCGCTACATCCCTAATCTTAACATGTTCTAGTCTCTTTTGAATTTCCTCATGTGTGAACCATGCATCATTAGTTGTATTACTAGAATTGGGACTATTAAAGGAACAGTAACGTCAAAAAAAGAAAAGTGTTTTAAAGTAATGAAAATATAATGCAGTGTTGCCCTGCACTGGTAAAACTGCAGTGTTTGCTTCAGAATCACTACTATTGTTTATATAAATAAGCTGCTGTGTAGCAATGGGGGCAGCCATTCAAAGGAGAAAGGGCTCAGGTTACACAGCAGATAGCAAATAAGCTCTGTCTGTCTAATGGTGTTATCTGTTATCCATTCATTAACCTGTGCCATATAGCCGTTTTTCAATTTCCGCCATTGCTCCACAGCAGCTTGTTAAATGAACTATAGTAGTGTTTCTGAAGCAAACAGATCCGTTTTACCAGTGCAGGGCAACAGTGCATGAACTTTTCATTACTTTAAAACACTTAAATTTTTTGGTGTTACTGTTCCTTTAAGAAGGAAACCTTCAGTAACTGGTTCCTTACCTCCATCCCCACCAGCAGCCCAGCAGCCCAGCAGCCCAGCAGCCCAGCAGCCCAGCAGCCCAGCAGCCCAGCAGCCCAGCAGCCTATCAGCAGAACAATGGGAAGGTAACCAGATAACAGCTCCATGGTAGATATAAGAACAGCACTCAATAGTAAAAATCCATATCCCACTGTGACTCCTTGCAATGGAAATGAAAGTCACTCACATCCAAGATGGTGACGGCGTCCAAAATGGCGACCCCTTGCCTCTCCATGTGGATCCTGCTGGTCGCAGCGCTATGACGCCAGCGTCTTCCCGTCTGCCGATTGGTCGCTGGCGTCAGAACGTGCGCCGGGGCATAAACGCCAACGTCAGAATGTGCGCCGGCATCTAAACACCGGCATCTGGACGCCAGCGTCAGCGTCATGACGCCATTGCGCCCAAACTTTGGCGCCAATCCTGGCCTATATAAAGCCTTCTGGACACTGCAGACATTGCCCAAGTATAGGTTTAACTTTGTGTATTCCTGGGTGTGTTATTTCTGATTGATTCCTGTGTACCAACCTTGCCTGTTATTTCGGATTGACCCTTCGCTGCCTGGATTGAACTATTGCCTGGACTTTGACTACTCTCTTGCCTCACCCTTCTGATACCGCGAACTTTGGTTAACTACCTGCCTCCTCCTTGGTCCGCACTCCAACTGTGCCTTCGGGCCCTTGCACTCCTTCAGTTACATTGAGTGGGAGATACAAGCACGGAGATGGCTGCCTACACACCAATATCCCAACTAAAATAAAATACAATTGTTGAGTTAGGAATGAATTTTTACATGGTTGTGTGAATCATTTGCAGTGTAAACAGTGTAATTTAAAAAAAAAAACACCATAAAAATCATGACAGAATCCCTTTAAATTTAGTTTACAATACAGTTAGGGAATTGAGAAGTCCAAATGTGGTACTTAGAACTGTAAAAAAGAAAAGGTAATTTAAAGATGATGTAAGCTTTAATGGTTCAATTTCCCACTGTTCTAAATGTTGTTCCTGTGTAAAATATTGCACCATATTGAGCAATAATGCTCATTAACCATTAAACACTTTTCCAACTGAACATTACTATAACGTTCAATAAATTGCAGCCTTATAAATAGCTGCTTTAGATAGCAGCAATAACTTAAAGAAGCTATTATGACACTTATTAATACAAGCTATGGCTAACTTTACAATGTTCATTCACCAATAACAACTTCTACTTCTGCTCTCCAGGGATGACAAAGTAACAGTGTATCATGATCTGTGAGCTTTTTTACATTTCAATGAAACAATGAACCTTTTGTAGGATTTGTTTATAGCCTTAATTTGTCCTTATGGGAGTTATCTTTCTACGACTGATGTAGAAAATAAACTTATAATGTAAATCGCTTCCCAGATGGACAAATTTTTTCAAAATAAGTGAACCCAATGCTAAAATCAAAATCATTAAATAATACTATTTACTACTGTCATATAGAAATGTGGATATTTTTGATTTTACTTTGATTAAATAAGAAAGTGTGATAACAATTCCTTTGTATGTAAGAAAAAAATGGGTTGTAATATTTCAATTCCTTCTAGAACAAGAAGGATAGCTCACGTAAAATATTAAAAGAAGGGGGGGAAGCTTTTGTGATATGCCTTTGAAGATCTTGCTTATGCTGCACAATAGCATGTTTCTCCTACCACTGTCTGTAATTTCCTGTCATTACAAATAATTCTCTCCTTGAAGTTTCCCTTTCTGCTGTTTTTAGCCCTTTTATTCTCCCTCTTCTCCAGGTAAAACAAGTTTTTAACACCTCAAGTTCTCAAATAAAATACACCAAGATCTAACAGTTGAAGCCTGTAAGATCCTGTTACAGATGAAAAATAGAGATTTCTCTAAAGGGTACATTAATGTTTATTTTTCCTATGCAATATTTGTTTTATACAAAATTTCCCATGAATGAAAGTTACCAGAAGCTATCCAAACTTATGAGCAAATGCTTCTTTAGTAAAATAACTCATGTTTGCTCCCCTGACCTGCCAAAAAAAAAAAGCTCACTGCTAATTGTGGGATTGGGGTAGACCAAGATTGGACATTCCATTATTATTTATTTCTCAAAACAATAACTATTAAGGCATATCTTGCCAATGCCATAAAATTAATTTCATTATTTTTCCGTGAAAGGAATAATTTTGATCATCTATATTTATTTCTGAGTGAGGAGACATACCTGGAAATATAAAGGTCTCTAGGTGGTGATTGTCCAAAATCTAGTACTTGAATTAATGGCTGCTGGACTTGTGCACAAAACAACTGTGGATTCTGCAAAACCCCACAACTTTCAGAAAGCTATAAAGAGTAAAGGCTCTGCAGTACACAGTTATAAAAAAAGTAGGACTCACTTTTGGGGTACGAGAACCATTAGAAAGATTAATTCATAGTACATCAACTGACAACTCTGTTTATGTTGGTTAAAACCCCCTTATGGGAAAAGTTGTGAATAAGTGGATAAATGAGCCACTGGTAGTTTCACACTGTATTTAAATGAAGCCACTCTGAAGCAGACTTGTGATTGTTTAGCTGAGAAGTCCCCTAGACCTTTGTTTCTTATTGACAGCAATATCAGACCCTGAACTGAAATTCACCCACATGGATTACTGTAAATTTTACAGAAAATTAAGGAAATGTCACTTTCTAGTTTGCAAGTGACCTCTGAATTAAATAATATATGTTACATTAGCGTACATGTGGAGGCCTATTTATTAAAGGTCAAATTTTAGTGGTTTTAGAATTTTGAGACTACAATTAAATTATATTTCTCTATGCCATGGAATTTATTAAAAGATCAGAATATAAAAAAATATGAATGAAAAAAGAAAATACAGAATGATGTGCTATAAAATACGAAAACTTCCAAGTTTTTTAGATAATTACCAGTGAAAAAAGTTCAAAAACCTCTAAAAGTTCAAATTTATTAAACATTGATCAGCACAGCTCCCATTGACTTCTATTGGACCTCAACAGCTTTTACTTGCCATAGTTTTGTATTAGAGGTTTTCGAGGTTTTTCCACTTAATAACATATTTTTAGAGTTTAAGAGAAATTAAAAAAAAAACATTTTTAGAGAAAAAAAGTAATTTCTGAAAAATTACAAATTTTAGTAAATCAGCCCTTTAGTAAAAATGGGAAAAAAGATTGAATATTGATTTAAGATTTTGTAAATTATAGCTGGTATTGGTGAAATTCTGATTTTTTTAGGAGAGGTTGGAGTTGATGGAACCTTTAGGTAGTATTTGTTTTGATTATTTTCAATGCAAAAGGGCATTAACAAGTAAAAGCATATTGGCTGTTGTAGGTTCCTGAACCCAGACAAATCACATCATAATTCCTCACAATTCTGTTTAAAATTTAAAAATGGTTTAAAATGTGTCTCTTGCCAATGTTTGAATAATTTTGAATCAAATTAACCAGAAGCTATCGCAAGCATTTTTAATTTCAAATCAATACAATTGTAAAAAATGTTAACATAGGAGGCTTTGGTCATTTATGCTTATAATGCTTAATACATCTTTCTATTAACACAGTGCAGAGCATGAAATGAATCTTTTCTGGGTATGGATAATATAAAAACTGAAAGGTAGATAATTAATTATTGCATAGTAGTAGAAATGTTTCAACAATTTAATAAATATTCCACATTGAAGAGCTGGCAGGATACAGATTTGTATTTCTAGGTCTGTAAATCAATATTTGAAGCTTACATTGTTTTTTTAAATGAAAATGGAAATGCATTTATGTTATTACTTATCAGCTATGTACATTATTTCTGAGTAAGCTGAAATAAGATGAGATACATATTTGTAAGGGACAATTCACAAAATAAAAAAACATTTAAATATATAACACCATCATTGGTTGCATTACTTTCCTGTTGATTGATGTTTTAGAAGTGCAGTGTCCTCATTAACCTCAGTAATCCTTTACTACTGATACTTGGAAACAACTGATTTTTATTTTTCAAAGTCCCAAAGTGAACATTGCCAAAATGTTTTTCAGATGATTTATATTTGAGTAACTCAAGGGATCTGTGGCTTCAGTTGGTTACAGATTTGTTGTATTAATCTAATTCCTCTATATTTACCAGGACATTTTGAAAATAAAGAAAAATATCCATTTTTCTCACTTCCTGCCACAAGAACACTATACAACACTATCTTTAAACTAACCTAACATAAATATAATTATGCTGTCAAGAATATCCGATTATGTATTTAATGTGGCTGAAACAGCAAATTCCTGCTATGTCATTGTTGTCTCATCATTCCATGGTGCAGATGGACTTGCATTTTTACTCTGTGCTAAGTTATGCATAGTGGTATGTGTTATGGTAATGCCTGTAGTCTTAATAAGTTAGAAAAAGCTTGTTGGAAAGAGTATGATGTTGCTTCAGCAAAATGCCTGATTCCTAAAACATTACTTAGCAATAGTGCTCATTATATTGGCAGTGCCTATTATTGTAAACGAACATAAATCAGTTTGACACTGATCAATAAATGTATGGACCCATAATTCACACTGATTCATTTGCAAAGCTACAATATATAATTCTAGATTAGAAATGTGTACATTTAAGATGTTTAAGATATATTTTCATGAGCTCTGCGTTGCTTTTGATTGCCAAGGAATGCAAGTTAATCAAATTGTACTAACTTTACCAGACTTAAGGCCTCCATTAACAATTAGATGTCTGATAGGTTAAGAGGCATTTTTTTATGAGGTTAATAATAGAAAAGACTCAAGCGCTAGCCTACTGCTTTTGAATGTTGTTGAATCAAAAACTGTTCCACTGGTGATGGTGACCCTTGGCTGAAATTATTTTTTATTTTTCCAAAAATGTTATGGTCCATAGCCTGATAAACAGCATCACTAACTTGCATGTGTGACATCATCAGCCCATATTATAGCTGTTATAAAATGTAGAGTGTTATTTCTGTGGGTACATATCAGATGGATCTATACACCTGCAGGACAAATACAGGTTTGGGACCTTTTATTCAGAATGCTTGGGACCTGGGGTTTTTCCGGATAATGGATTTGGATCTTAAGTCTACTAGGAAAACATGTAAACATTAAAAAAAATGAATAGGCTGGTTTTGCTTCAAATAAGGATTAATTACATATTAATTGGGATCAATTATAAGGTACTATTTTATTATTCACAGAAAAAAGGGAATCATTTTTAAAAAATTGGATTATTTGTATAAAATAGAGTCTAGGAGAGTCTGGGAGATGGCCTTTCCATAGTTCAACATTTTCTGGAAAATGGGTTTCAGGATAACAGATCCCATACCTGTTCTTGCAGAAAGATAACCCCCATTGCAGTTGCACGTAGGGCAGATATAACCCATTATTGGACCTATAGTAGACTGGATTACATTTTCATACGTCATGCAGATATCAATCTTCTCAAAGACGCTACAATAGACACTATAACTTGGTCGGACCACGCCCCCATTACGTGCACTCTTTCACGACGGGTCCCCACTCGTAGAGTCTTCTCCTGGAGATTAAACGATTCCCTTCTCCGAGAGGAAACTACGAAGAGGGACCTCACTCAAAAGCTTCAGAATTATTTTCAAGAAAATAACCTAGAACAGACTGACCCATGGACTTTATGGTTGGCTCACAAATGTGTCATTAGAGGGGAACTGATACAGTTGGGAGCACGTAAAAAGAGAGAACGCAACGCTAAAATACAACAGATGATAACTAGAATTCGATCTCTCGAGGCGCAACATAAATACTCCAAATTCACACACATACTTGCCGAACTGACACAAGCTAGGAAAGATCTCAGGGACACATATTCGGCGTACATGACTAGAGCCGTTGAAATTCATAAAAAACTCTATTTCGAACACGGCAACAAATGTGGCCGTCTTTTAGCTGCTGCATTAAAGAAAAAGCAGTTACGAAACTATATTCCTAAAATTCGAACATTGGATGGGAAAACAGTGCACACCTCCACGGACATAGCAGAAGTTTTTCGTCAATATTATACTAAACTTTATCAGCTTCATCCCCCAACTACTACACAAAACAAACCTCTTGATACTTTGACTAAATGCGCTGACTATATTGTGGACTCCGATCTCCCGAGATTATCTGACGATATTCGAAAGACCCTAGATTCCCCTTTGACTATAGACGAGTTTACTGCAGCCATTAAGACTACCAAAGCCGGTAAGGCCCCAGGGCCCGATGGCTTTCAATATCATACTATAAGGAACTGAGTCACTGCCTCCTACCGTACTTGGTTGCCGCTACTAACTCCATCACAGCCACTAATACGATCCCCTCAGAAGCCCTAGCGGCACATATAACCTTAATTCATAAAAAAGGTAAAGACCCCACAGATCCTGGCAGTTTCCGTCCCATTTCCCTACTAAATGTTGATACAAAGTTATATGCGAAGGTACTAGCCACCAGGTTAAATCAAGTCCTGACCTCCCTGATCTCACCGGAACAGGTAGGTTTCGTCCCGCACAGAGAGGCTAGGGACAACACGAACAGACTCTTTAGTATCATCCATTACTGTAAAAGCCGCTCCATCCCTGTTATGCTCTTATCCACTGACGCCGAGAAGGCTTTCGACAGGGTAGACTGGACATTTTTACGAGCCACCCTACAACACATAAACTTAGGACCTAGAATGCTATCGTGGATAACTACCTTATATACCAATCCATCTGCTAAACTTAGGGTTAATGGAGAATACTCGCAATCATTTAGAATACATAACGGGACTCGTCAAGGCTGTCCACTCTCCCCCCTCCTTTTCATCCTCTCGCTCGAGAGCTTTCTCAACAGGGTTAGGAAGGACCCAAACATTAATGGAGTCACAATTGGTTCTGTGGAACACAAGATCGCTGCATACGCAGACGATCTGCTTTTCTTTTTGCGGAACCCCAGGATCTCGCTTCCAAACTTAGTAGCGGAATTGCATAAATTTAATTCGGTTAGTAATTTTAAAATAAATCTGACTAAATCTGTCGCTCAAAATGTCTCTATTCCCCGGGAGGAGTTTTCGGCTGCTACTACTTCTTTTCCGATCAGGACATCCACTACATGCTTCACCTACCTTGGCATAAAAATATTTCCGGATGTGAAACAAATTGTCATTAGAAATTATAGTGATCTCTTAAATTCCATTAAGACGGATTTAAGGGATTGGACAACTAAATCGTTATCGTGGTTTGGCCGCGTTAATTCCCTTAAAATGAACATTCTCCCCCGCTTCCTATATGTTTCACAGGCCATCCCATACCCCCTTCCCAAGGGGACCTTACAAACACTGCATACTCTCACGAAACAGTTCATTTGGGCGGATAAAAACCCGAGATTGGCGAGGTCAACACTAACAGCATCTAAAACATAGGGTGGTTTAAGTCTTCCAGATTGGCAGATATACCATCAAGCCACAATTATAAACAGATGCCTAGACTGGGCCTTTTATGGGAAGACCAAATTGTGGATACAGATAGAGCAGGAATCACTGGTAACCCCTTTGTGGGCGGCTCCCTGGTTATCTCCGGCTAACAGAATGTATAAAGATAGAACAGATGCTAAACTTAAATACACGTTAGACACCTGGGACAACCTAGCTAAATCACGCAAATGGATTAACTCCCCCTCCCCTTTATCTCCGGTTCTTGGCAATCCTGCCTTCACACCAGGCCTGAATTTAGATAGCTACAGGGGTTGGGACATTCTCTTACACGCAGGAGCTGATTGTTTTTACCGTCGTGGCAAATTGAGAAACCTTGACGAACTATTGCCTAATATCACGCCGACTGACCTAGATAGATTTAAGTATCGGCAAATCAGGCACTTTCTACAGGCAACATTTCCACCTCATAAAGATAGACCTACTCTCACTCCCATGGAACATATTTGGTCCCTGGAAAACCCACCAAGCCGTGCGATTTCTCGGATATACAAACACATTATAGACCTCAAACCGACCCCACTCTCTATCCTAAAAGACAAGTGGCAACGAAATGTGACCATGCCTGTCTCGGACGCCCAATGGGCAAAAATTACTCTATTGGTACACCAATCCTCTAAATGCGCTAAACTCCAAGAACTTAACTATAAATTACTAACTAAGTGGTACCGTTACCCTACCAAGTTGAGCAAGATCTACAAGGCAGTCTCCCCTACATGCTGGAGATGTAAGGAACATCTCGGTACCCTGACGCATATTTTTTGGGATTGCCCTATACTCAACTCTTTTTGGACCTCAATACGCAACACTATCAAAACTGTTACAGATATAGAAATCCTTGATAACCCTTTGGCCGTCCTCTTACATGACACCTCACTGCCACTAAAGACATACAAGAAGTCTCTTGTTCCCATAATGCTAGACGCCGCCAAGGCATTAATTCCCCTTAAATGGAGACAGACAGACAGTCCGTCCGTGAAAGATTGGTTGCTTAAGATCAAAGAGATACATAAATTCGAGGAGCTGAAGACTGAAACTGCTAGTGATTTCCAGAATTTCATGGCTAAATGGTATCACTGGATAGCATTTACCAATTCAGATTCTTATGTCCAATTGTGCACCGTGTGAGATTTGACCTGTTATTATATCTATAACTCTCTATTTTCTCTTTCTTGAGTTCCCTGGGGAGGCGATGGGTTCCAGCAGTACCTGCCCATGTGGCCCATCCAGACTAGTAGCATCGTTATCATGCTTATATTGGATCTTTATCCACCCCTAGCAGGTTCCAATCAGTGATCAATGGACTTGAGCTCGACCACGCTATTTACGACTTTGGATATCCCCAGGCCGGTATGCCATTTCTGTTATCTTCTTCTCTTTTTCCCCTTCCTTTTCCTCCCCTTACCTTCCCTTTACCTTCCTCTACCCAGACCCCCTTCCCTCCCTCTCTCTTTTCTCCCCTCTTTCTTATTGTACCCTCTGCGTACTGACTCCAAAACCGGATACATCGGCACTCTATGGTCAAATTTCTAGCACCCCAGGCTATATGTTATTTTGCGTAGCCATGATAATGCGAAGTTTGAACAGCTCCATCGTCTCCTGAGTCATTTACAATGCCTTTGTTTATGCTTTTGTGGCCATCACCATGCGTAACCATGTACCTGTGGCGAGCGAGACTCGACATGCTGCTCATTACGGTCTGGTCTCCTGAGATTGTTGATGTAGAGTCATTCTGTATTTGTGCATGGCTATCTGACTAATGCTATTTTCTGTATTGTTCCTGGTGCTCTATCTCTGTATTGACTGTGCTGTTGTATACCGTTCTTTTTGTTTTCTTTTTCTTGTTCTCCTTTTCAAAAATCAATAAAAACAGATTTATAATAACCCATTATTGGGCATGTGTCAGTACAGATGCATTATAATTAATATAGCAGATATAGAAAAAATATTTAAAAAAATTGTGAACAGAGAACATATGCTGGCTAAGCATGAAGGCCAGTTAAGATGTAATTAAAGGAACAGTGACACCAAAAAATTAAAGTGTTTTAAAGGAAAGACAATACTAATATAGTGGTGCCCTGCACTGGCAAAATTGGTGTGTTTGCTTCAGAAAAACAACTATAGTTTATATAAACAAGCTGCTGTGTAGCCATGGGGGCAGCCATTCAGGCACAGGATACAGAGGAGATAACAGATAAGTTCTGAAGAATCCCATTGTATGCTTAAAAGCATATCTGTTATCTGCTGTGTATCCTGTGCCTTTTGTCCTTTTTCAGCTTTGAATGGCTGCCCCCATAGCTACACAGCAGCTTGTTTATATAAACTATAGTAGCCTTTCTGGGCAAACACACAAATCTTATCAGTGCAGCACAACAGTACATTATAGTTAAATTTTTCGGTATTACTGTTCCTTTTAAGGGGCTAATGCTTATTATACTTATAGATACACAAGAAAGCCCAGCTTGAAGATTTTATTAACATGTATTTATATAGCGCCAACATATTGCGTAGCACTGTAAAGTAAATGTTATTATACAACAACATCACATGAATTACATACATAGAATATATGGAGTAACAAACATCACAATCAATACAGGTACAAAAAGGTGAGGAAGGCCCTATGCATAGGCATACAGTCTAAAGGGAGTAATACACAAGGTGTGGGAGTGGGCAAGATCGAATTAAGTGGGTGAGAAATGTGGTATTGTATGTGGTGTTGCATTTGGTAGTTAAGCAGAGTGAGGGTAGGCTTCTCGAAAGAAGTGCGTTTTCAGAGATTTCTTGAAAGCAGAAAGGTTGGGAGAAAGTCGGACAGACCGTGGGAGAGCGTTCCAGAGGAGGGGTGCAGCCCTTGCAAAGTCTTGAATGCGAGCATGTGAGGAGGTAATGAGAGAAGAGTTGAGTAGTAGGTCAGTAGAGGAGCGTAGTAAGCGAGATCAGTCCAGGTTTCATTTGACGGAAAAACACATTTTCTGTCCATGTTATTCTTAGAAATATGGCTGAATGACTGATATGCCAATAATATGACTACATTCTTTAATTGAATGGTCGCATACTGTACATTGTCACCCCAAATTTCTAACCATATTGATAAGAAACTATAATGAGAGGAAATGGAAAGGTTACAGACACACTGGGGGGGGCAGTGTATGAAGCATACAAGCTACAGGATGAATACATTTTAGGTAGTGGTAGTTAATTAAATGGGAAAAAATTCTCTTAGGGGAAAGGTCTTACAGATACACAAGGGAGCAAAATATAGGAGCACTCAGTTGTATAGTGAACATTTATCACAATTTTATACTATATTTAAAAAGAAAAAAAATAGAGAAAAAAATATAGAGAGAGAGTGACATAAGCCCACATAATTTTAAGTTTCAAATGCTTAATGTTTCTGGAGCATAAATCACATATTGCAGGAATAAAGTTTCCTTGCTAAGCCCCACTGCCTAAAAGTTTTTATCAGAGAACGCTGAGCTGCATATAGCTGATTACATCAATTACTTTTCCTAACATGATTGTGATCCCACTGCTGCTTCACTGGATCAGCAAATAGAAAGTAGACTCTGAGCAAATGGCATTTTTATAACCTTGGCAAAATGATACCGCTGCTGATGAAAATCAGCCACCTAGAGAGTGAGATATAGGAAATATGATACATAACTAACAAGAAGAATAATCTCCTAAATTGAAAGCCATAATGTTTGCTGTTAAAACTAAATATTAAGAGGGTATTCAGTTTCTATGACACTCCTGAGGATGCTTACTTAGCTGGATATGGATATCACATTAAGGAAATCTGATTAAATTTTTTTGCATTTGAAACTATAAAATGAATGGTTTCACAGGATAGAAAACTACATTGAAAAGACTAAGCATGCAGATGGATATCTAAAGTAACATCTATGTCATTGGATATATTTCATTACATCCTTTTAGGCTACATGATGTGTACTTTATTGGTTATTGTTAGTGATAGGTGAATTTATTTGCTAGACGCGAATTCGCGACAATTAAACGGACGCCCATTGACTTTAATGTGCGTCAATTTTTGCCGAAGTCGGAATTGTCGGGACAAATTCGCCCATCACTAGTATGTAAGTAATATATGGTCAGTGATATAAGGTTTTCATGGTCAATAAATTACATCCACAAACAGTGTCAGACTGGCCCAGCGGGACACCGTGAAAAAACCCGGTGGACCCCGACCCTCGTGGGCCCCCGCCGGGCCAGACCCCCTCTACTAATTTAATAATTTTGAAAAAAAAAAAGTTTTCGTCGATGCACATCGCTGCTCGCGCATGCGCACGGAGAAGCGCTGCTCGCGCATGTACATGTCAGCGTTCGAGCGGCGCATATGCACAGTCGCGTTTGGCGTATCGCAGTAGGGGGCCGGGTGGCCCTGGACCAGCAGTCCCGGTAGGCCACGTGCCCCCCAGTCCGACCCTGTCCACAAACTCACTCATTCTCTCTATATTATATATTTCAGTCACATAAAGTGACCTTCTTCAGGGACACCCAGATGTGCAAGGGGCCCACTTGCATTTTTTCCACAGATTTCGAAAAATATGTAATTTCCCTATGTTTCTAAAAAGCTCTAAAAATTTGATATTTATTACGTGTAAAAACAATGACAACCTCTAAGGCAAAACTTTTCCAAGTGACAGCTGTCAAAGTACTATAGAAGTCAATGAAAGCTGTGCTGATCCTATTGGACCACTTTCAATCAATTCGGATTTTTAGAGTTTTTTTGGAATCTTCCCCAGGAATTGTCTGCAAATGTTTTGTATTTTTTGAATGCATCATTCAGCACTTTTTTTTCATTTGGATTTTTTATATTTGGATCTTTGAATAAATTCCACGACATTTGTGGTTTTAGAGATTGTGAGTTTAGTCATGGTTTCAAAAACCCCTAAAATTATCAAGATCCGACCTTTACATTTTTGCTTCCCTGAAACCTTGCCATATACATCCATAGAAGTTAGGTTCTGCTTATGTTTTTTTTTTATTGTTCTCTATGTATATTTACTAAAGTAAAACATAATTTTCGCTAATATTTTTGTAAACAAACATAAAAACGATATTATGTGAATTTTAACATGTAATAAAAAAATTTAAATTACAAAAAAATCTGATAAATAAGCTTCCCTGTGACCCACTCCTTAAAAACCTTTCACCAAAATACTGTTCATCAGAATTCCTAAAATAGGGGTTTCCACAACATTGCCAACCAAGGGCATCACAAAGTCCCCGCCCTTATATTTTCGCTCTTCAGACACTGCTTGGCATACCAGAGACCCTCAACATCAGAGACGGTCTTGATTATTGGCCACTTGTGTTTGCTTCCACCATTTTGAGAGCTTTTGGGAGCACCTTTTGTGCTGCAATGCGTGCCATTTGGATGCAGTGATTCAATCACAGAAATTCGGTATTCCTCTGTTTGATTATGCACTGGGCAAGAGCACCCATACTTGAGATGTTTACGAGCACCCATACTTGAGATGTTTGCACAGAACCACTCTGCAACATGCCCTTCTATTGAAGGTCAATGCCTTGTTTGCCAAGGGGCTCATAAAGTGCTCACATTGCTATGCCAGAAAGAACGGTGACTCTATATAACTCTCTGTCTAGATGCTGTACATTTACTTAAAATTGTACTGTTCAGCTTCGCCCAACCATATATTCAAGTGGCCTACAGCAACAGAGTAATGTGAATATTATGTGTCCTCATAGTGATCATAAAAGTGACCATATCTGGCTACTCCTTTAGAACCTGACTGCACGCTATCCCAATCATTTTGACTTTACACACTTTACCTCATTGCTATCTGTATTGGGAGTAAGTGGTAAGAGATGTGGTCCGCGACTTGGTTGCCCTGGCAGTGTTGTAGACAGCTTGTTAAAGTAAACTCCATTGCTGGGTGTGCCTGGTTCTGGTAATGAACAGTATCTTGGTAGAGTCTTGTCTTGTCTTTACGCAAAGCTGTTAAACTTCATATACCCACCTAGTAATGATGTATAGTTTTACTCACTTAAAGGAACAGTAACATTAATTTTTTTTTATAAAAAACATTTGCCCTTAATGAAAAAAAAACCACCAACCACCATTTAACTTTACATTCGCAAAGACTTTATTAAGTAATATCTTACCGATACTCAGAAAAATGAGTCCAAAAAATTAATTGCCATTGAAATGTCATGTCAATTGATAAAATCAATCCATGTGAACTTACAAGTTTTATAAATAGCATATATAAATAACATCTAGGGCTACTGTAAGGATGCTATTGTCATAAGCAGTGCAAGGAGAGAAAGTAGAAATCAATACCATTAAGAGGTTAATGCATTTGCTCCAGGCGGATGGCAATAAAAGTAGATAGCGATATGGCTACAAATAAACAAATAAAGAGAGCAAATCAAGTATCCAAATCCAGATGGCCATAAATAAAGCTTTATGAAGTAGATTGGGAAGTAATTTAATGGTGTTTAAATAGTGGATTCATCCCATAATATTATATATAGATACTAATAGAATATCCTTATCATGTTTTTTCTCTGCCATTATACTCTTATGAAGTGAAATAATGGGTTCATAGCAATAAAGTATTTTGAAGGTTACTCAATCTTACTTTTCCAGCCCCTACCCTAGCCAATCTACAGTTTTTAAAAACTGATCCTTTGGTACAGTATCACACCAAAATCAGTGGTTTTGCCAGTAGAAAACTTTATTTCTGACCACAAAGTCTTTTTTTCAGGGAGAGAAAATGTTTCCAGCAGATTTCAATTCTGGCCTTTGCCTCCCATATTAGATACTTCTTTGCACTCTGGAGACACAGCAGCATTCACTACAGTGTATAATTAAGGGAAAAATAAAAGGATTTTGGCCAACCCGATTTGGAGAATTTCTCTCATCAGGGTGTCTAGACAGTACAATTATTTCTATGAAGAACTGCTGTAGCATAGTGAAAAGGACATTTCCTTACAATGCAAGGCAATTTATTTTTTATTGCAGTTCTTAAAATGTCTTAAAAGAGAGCTGAATCCTAAAAATGAATATGCCTAGAAATGCCATATTTTATATTCTGAAATTACTGCACTAGCCTAAAGGTTCAGCAGTTATGGTCTAGGTCTAAAAAACACTGCACAGGAGTACAGATCTTCACTGCTGAAGGGCTCTGGTTGACTTGGGCTGATACAGAACCCAAAAACATAATGTACAGAATTTCAAGCTTAATTCCTTGTTAAACTTTAGTTCTCTTTTAACTGCAATGTCATTTCACCTTCACCTTGCTAAATTTTTTTGTGTTTTTTAAAACTTTTAAGAGAAAAACAACAAGTTCATCATCCCTATATGTAACTGTAAACCATTAAAAAAACAAATGTTGCACTGCTGCAAGTAACCATTTAGACTGGTGACCCAAACCAGTAGCTCTCAATCAACATGTTGCTTACCAAGCCTTGTGATATTACTCCCAGTGGCCCATAAAGCAGATGCTGATTTTTGGATTTCTGAGTTGGAGGCAAGTTTTGGAGTCATAAAGGCCATGTGTACTGCCTATAGTCTGTCAGTTCACATAGTGGCTACCAGATAGCCAATTACAGCCCCTATAGACCATTAGGAATAGTTCATGCGTCTGTTGCTCCCCAACTTTTTTTTATATTTAAATGTGACTCACGGGTAAAAAAAGGTTGGGGACAGTTGGCCATTGTTTGTAGTGGCCAAAATGCACTACAAATATATAAATATATACATTCAGAAGTTTTGCTACATTTTCAGTTATATGAAACGTTCATAGGTCGATCAACACCAGGCACAGATGGTCAAATGGCACAAACCTTTTGGTTTTTTTAAGTGAGCAAAGTAAAAGTATTCCAAGCTGTGAAACAAGTGTGACAAATCTTCCCTAAGTATAGACCCTTATGCCTTTGATTATACCCTGTTAAATAGACTTCATCTTACCAACTGCAAAATATAATTAAATGTCTTGTAAAGCAATCATAATGAAAAATAATAATAAGTGTGATTCATGTCTATACCATGTATTATCCAAGTGAGTCAGCTTAGTTAGGATGCCCTTTGTGAACAAATCATGGCTTTTTCTTTGTGAATCAAGGGGGTGGAAATACAGAGAAAAAAAAAACTGGAGTAGAGAACATGTCCACATCTGGCAAATACCTTTATAGAAATTCCAATAGAGACATCAAAATTACTTGCACTTAATATCTGACTATTTAAAAAATGTCCATCTTGATATGAATGTTAATTTGTGTAACATCCACATTTGTTTATTTCGGCATACTTATAAAGTACTTTATTAATGGAACAATCTAAAAAGATTCTGCTAAAATTATTTACAAGTCCAGGCTTGGAAAATTCCAAGATTTTGCTATAGAATGAATAAGAACTTTTTCGGGAGCAAAAGTATAGAAGAAATAAGTGACTGAATGACATGACTGATATTGCCATCAGACATGATGTCAACAGGCATTTCCAACATTGGATCAGGTGCAATTCAGTGAGAAAAAGGTTTATCAAGTAAAAACTCATGAACGAGATTCAATTTGAGATTCTATTTAGAAAAACATTTATTTTGTGAAAACTCTATTGAAGTCTATGGGAAAAAACTGGAAGTAAAGAACCATCAGTGAAATCCTGTTGCCACTATTTGCACTTTGCACTCTCTTTTTGGTTCTATACCCCATATGTAATTGTCATGATACAGGCCTGTAATA